>NW_028072673.1:0-66674 GCF_014824575.4 Sturnira hondurensis | reverse complement strand
ATGGGAAGGGACCTTCACCCCAATTTGAATTGAATTTTATATTCTTAATATAGTTAGAAACTTTTGCATCTCATGGAAGATGTGCACAGAGGATACCAGTGGTGGTGAGGGAGGTTTTCCCACACCCACCCCCTCCCAGTGTGCAGGTACACAGAAGGGACAAGAGGAGGTCAGGCCCTGACACCTGGCTCACAGGGTCAGCCTCAGAGCATGTATCTGTCAGTGCCACTCTGAGAAGGAGAATTCCAGGATGGGGCAAACTGTGGGGAAGCTCATAGTTGGCTTTGTCGGGTCACTAAGAAACAGGCCAATCAAAGGGCAGCCAGTGCTCACAGGGATGGAGAATGACTGCAGAGGTGGGAGAGTCCTGAAACCCAGGAAGCTCTGAGAGGCTAGAGGACCATTCTGGGAACAGAGCCAAGGAGCCCCTCATGGGCCTGCTCGCAGCTCTTAGTCTCTCACATACACAAAGACAGTCACACAACTAACTGCAAGATGTGTGATTTATTGACCAGGTAGAAGAAAGTGTTATTTATGTTAGACTTCTCCCAGATAGAGCATAGAGAGTTAGAAATTTTGAGACAACTGTTGATTCTTGGTGAGTTCATAAGTCATTTCTAGACAGGCAGAGAAGATGCTGAAGATTCAGAGATAACGCCTTCCTGGATGACAGTGCTGGAAATCAGGTCACAGAACTTGTCACAGGATGACATGGGGACCATGGAAGGAAGCATTCACTTGCCACTAAATGAGCACATGAGACAGAGCACACAGAAACTCATTAGCACTTTCTGGATTGATCTGATGACAAACAGAGGTTCCACTACAGGGAAAACTGGTGCAGATGGAGCTAACAGCCTGCTCTCTAACCCAGGCTACCTGCCAGAAGGGAGGGACAGAGGGCACTGGGACACTGATGTTTCTTTTTCTGGTGCTGTTCCCATCTTACCCTTCCCTACACTGAGTCTGTGAAAAACAGAGAGGACTCAGTGGAGGACCCCAGGCTGGTTTCTGCCATCCTCAGCATTAAAGGTTTTGCAGAAGTTTTGCTAAGTCAAGGAATAATGGCAACAACCATAGTTTCTGTTATTAAATGCTGGCTATTTGCAAGCCATACTTGCTGAGACTTTCCCACATGTTAGCCGAATGAAGGCCCACAACATAACTCAAGGAGGAAATCCATGAGGAAATTCAGGGCCTATTTTCCAGGTGTAGGACAAAGGGAAGGTCAGACAGATGGACTTCCAGGTCAGAAGTTAAGAATGTGCAGAGATCAAAGGAAGACAGTATTCCCGAAAATTGGAGGCTGAGACCAACGATTCTGGCCTTGGAAGATGGATGAAACCCAGAAGTGCATTTAAGTTTCACACTCACAGCCTGGTACTCTTGCCCTATTTCACATGTTAAGTGTTAATGATTTTAGGACATTATCAATTCCTGAGGCCTTTTCAGCAGCAGAATGTGCACACAGTGACCCTGGGAGGTGCCCATCATTGTTTCTTCCTTTCCATCCTGAGGTCATTTGCTCTAAAGCTCATGAAGGGGTGACTCCTGAACCAGAACAGCCACTCTGAATTTCAAACTCACCCCACAAGTCACCAAATGTGTGTATTGTAAGTGTTGGGCACCAAGCCCTGCTGGTTTTGGAGGGCAGTGAGTGACTCCTGGGTCACACCCACCCAATCAGATAGCACCCACCTGGAGTCCTGTTCTCTGTGGCTCCCTCAGGCCTGGGAACAGGGGTCTGCAAAGCTAGAACAGAGCACAGTCAACCAGCAGCTTCTTATTTCCCAGAGAGAAACCAAATGAGTTTCTAGGGTAGGACAGAGGGCATCCTTTAGAGGTGTTACCTGCTCTTGCTTTTCTCCAATCAGTAACATGGGGACTTAGAAAGTCGGAGCTAAACTTACTGGCATTGGTCACATCCAGTACATTCTCCTTTGGGATTTCATAGTGTTGGCAATGTTCCTCAAACCTTTTCTTGAGTTGTGGACTCACATCTGAGCTTCTGGCTGTGGGAAGAGTGTCAGTAATGGCTGTGACTCTGTGTTGGACATGAAGGCCCTTGGGACATGGGGGACAGATGATGGGGGTGGATGGCGCTGACTGGTGCTTAGGCAGAAGTGAGGGAGGGGCTGTTGCCTGTCTTGACTTTGACATTTTTAGGATGTCCTCCTGCATGGTGAGAGATTTCATCCCCTTCCCATCACCGCCGAGGCTGGGGGTTACCCACGGAGCACCTTTCTTGGGGGAGGACAGGTGGCCCAGGAATGGATGGGAGGACTACTCATTTTCAGGTTTCCTTTCTTCTCGTCTCCTCACCCCAAGGTAGTGTCAGAATAAATATACCCTACCATAGAGCATCATTATTTTGATTCTTTGCTGACTGGTGAAGTTAATGAGATGAAAAATAAGATAGTCACTATAGCCCGCTTCAATTCCAGTCGTTGTAGCGAATCCAGCATCTGTAAAGGTAAGAGAACACAGTTTAGAACTTCTTAGGTCCATGGGAAGCAAGGGAAACTCTGCCTATTTCCTTTGACAGAACAAATTCAAGTGCATGTCCTGGAGAAGACATAGAGTAATATCTAAGGTGACTGGGCCCCACCTTTCCCCTCCCACTCCACGGACGGTCTGCATTCATTGATGGGAGGCTACGATTGTTCCTGTGCATCTCATCTCTTCCAGATCTACTTAGTGACCTGAAATTACTCAAAACACACCTTCAAAAAAATAATAGTGGATACTTGGGTGTAAAAATGAAAATTTTATCCCTTGCAAGAGCATGAATGGACCAGGAGAACATTATGCCCAGTGAAACAAGCCAGTCAGAGAAAGACAAATACCATATGATTTCACTCATATGTGGAATCTAATGAACAAACTGAACTAACATGCAGAATAGAGACAGATCTATAGAGACAGGGGAGGCTCACAGTTCAGGGCCGGGGAGGAGGGTTAAACAGTGGAGGGACCAAGCAAAAAAGACTCGTGAATGTGGACAGTATGGTGATTGTGACAAGAATGAGAGGTATAAGAGGGATAAATGTAATGGAAAAATTACAATAAAAATTAATTACAGAAAAAAGGGAAAAAACAGAGGATGTCATGAAAGGCTGCCATTTGGAACCACATTTAACTGTGAAATCAGAAAGCCAATTATGTGTGGTGAGAATGGAGTACTACTGGGAAATGGGGTGTGAGGACAACCCAGGCTCCACCACTCACCTGGTGGGAGGCAGTGGGTGAGTCGCTCCATTGTAACCAACATCAGAAACAAAGAAACTGTGTGTAGCAAAGATGACAGAACCTGTCAAGAATCATTCTAATAGTGCCAATTAGAATAGGCCTGGGTAAAATAATGTATGGAAGGTACAGAGTCTTGTATTGAGCACATTTTAACTCTTCCTCCTTGTCAGAATTCAACCACAATGAAAGAATGAATGTTGAATCACTACCTACACCTCATCATATGTATCTGGGAGAAGTGGAGAGCTGGAAGACATTGTCCATGCACATGGACATACCAGCTGATGCAGGAACCCAACTGGGGGGGACCAAGTCTGGACCACTGTGAGTCAGAAAAGGGGCTGCTGACTGGGAGGCAGCATCACATAGAAAGTGCTTACAAACACAGGCTTTGGATTCACACAGACCTGGGCTTCATTCCTATCTCTGTCCCTTATATTCCACGAGGTCAAATTGTACCTCTCAGACCCTTTGTGTCCTATGAATTGGACAGCCACACTGTGTGTAAATGGATATAGGGACTCAATGGGACAGTGAGTGTGTGGAACCTTCAGACTAATGTCTGGCTCTGCTGGGTTGGTGGGGTCTCTCCCAGGAGAGAATTACTCCTGGGAAGATGGGTCTTGGGGACAGGCTGGGGTCTTGAACTACAGGCAGGGTGTGAGATGTGGAGAGCATGTGGGGAGGGGCTTCCTGGTAACAAGAATGTTGTGATTGAGGCTCCTGTGCCCACAGCTGAGGCTTCTTAAAAGCTATGGTTCATTTCTGCCTTGTGCTAGTGGTCCCCTTCATCACTCCCAAATCACAAAGAGGCCTGTGTCACAAGAGGAGATGAGCACAGGGTGGTGAACCTAGAAATTGTGGCTTCCCGTCTGTGGCCTACTTTCAAATGTCCTCCCAGCCCCTTGTGTGATCCTGCCTAGTTCACGCTCAACAGATACCTGGTCACTGGTATTTTGAGGTCTGTATAACCTTAGACACCATGGACGGGCTGGAGGTTGGCCTGCCTCTGAGATAGAGGAACTGAGCTTGACAAATGGTGGCAAAGCGTATGCACTGCATTGTGTCTTGTTGATTGTGTCCAAGAACAGATGGCAGCCTATGAGCAACCAGGTTTGCAAGACAAACTGGGCTATGATGCTGAGGGGTAGGCCATGTGCTGCTGTTGCCCACACCGTCTCCCTCTTGACTCTGCACCCATATCAGAGCGCCATATTGCAACTTTCTGCTTCTCGTGGCAAAACCTTTCTTTTCACCTTGGTCCCTACCATAGCACCTGATACATAGTCTCACTTTTGGGAGGACTGTACCTTAAATCTTATATGAAAAGCTGAGGTATTCTTGTTATTAGAAGGAACCTTATTTTAAAAATCTGTTTGTAAATAGGAATATCGCTTTTGGAAAGTGACCTCCTAATTTGTATCATTGGATCACAGGATAAAGAGAGAGCACAGGACTGAAGTCTACGATCAGAAGCCTATGGTATAGAATTCAGGGGTGTCAAACTCATTTTTACCAGGAGCCACATCGGCTTTGTGGTTGCCTTCAAAGGACCGAATATAATTTTAGGGCTGTATAAATGTAACCACCTCTTAACAGTTAAGCAACAGCTCGGCACTGCTGTCAGGTGGAAACAAGGTGCCGAGCTGGATAAAACAAAGCAGAGGGCTGGATTCGGCCCATGGGCCTTGTGTTTGGCACCTGTGGTTTAGGTGATCTTATCTACTAAGGCCTGAGTTGACTAGTCCCCACCCTGATTGTTCACTTCTTTTTAAAAAAATATATTTGATTGATTATGCTATTACAGTTGTCCCATTCCCCCCTTCACTCCCCTCCACCCTGCACACCCCTCCCCCACCATTCCCCCCCTTTTGTTCATGTCCATGTGTCACAAGTTCTTTTTTTTTCATTCTTTTTTTCCAATTTTTTTATTTAATTATTTTTCAAGTATAGTTTTCTGTCTATTACTCCCATCCCATCCTACCCCCCATCCTCCCCCCTCCCTCCCATTACAAGTTCTTTAGATTCTGTATTTCCCATAGTATTCCTGCCCGCCCCTCTGTCTATTTTCTACCTACCATCTATGCTACTTATTCTCTGTACCTTCTCCCCCCTTCTCCTCCTCCCACTCCCCTGTTGCTAACCCTCCATGTGATCTTCATTTCTATGGTTCTGCTCCTGATCTAGCTGTCCTCTTAATTTGCTTTTGTTTTAGGTGTGGTTGTTAATAACTGTGAATTTGCTGTCCTCTCACTGTTCATATTTTTTATCTTCTTTTTCTTAGATAAGTCCCTTTAACATTTCATATAATAAGAGCTTGGTGATGATGAACTTCTTGAATTTGACCTTATCTGAGAAGTACTTTATCTGCCCTTTCACTCTAAATGAAAGCTTTGCTGGATAGAGCAATCTTGGATGTAGGTCTTTGGATTACATGAGTTGGAATACTTCTTTCCAGTCCCCTCTTGCCTGTAAGGTCTCTTTTGAGAAATCTGCTGACAGTCTGATGGGAACTCCTTTGTAGGTGACTGTCCCCTTATCTCTTGCTGCTTCTAGAATTCTCTGCTTCATTTTTTAAAATATTTTATTTATTTATCTTTTTAGAGGGGAAGGGAAGGAGAGAGGAAAGAAACATCAATGTATGGTTGCTTCTCGTGTATCCCCTGCAGGGAACTGGCCCCTGCCGGAAACTGGCCTGCAACCCAAGCATGTGCCCTGACTGGGAATCGAACTGCGATCGTCTGGTTCACAGGCCCACGCTCAATCCACTGAGCACACCAGCCAGGGCTCTCTGCTTCATTTTAATCTTGGCTAATGTAATTATGATGTGTCTTGGTGTGTCCCTTCTTGGGTCCAACTTCTTTAGGATTCTCTGAGCTTCCTGGATTTCCTGGAAGTCTATTTCCTTTGCCAGATTGGGGAAGTTCTCCTTTATTATTTGTTCAAATAAGTTTTCCACTTGTTGTTCTTCCTCTTCCCCTTCTGGTACCCCTATAATTCGGATGTTGGAACATTTAAAGATGTCCTGGAGTTTCCTAAGCCTCTCCTCATTTTTTTTGAATTCTTGTTTCTTCATACTTTTCTGTTTGGTCATTTTTTTCTTCCTCCTGGTCTACTCCCTTGATTTGAGTCCCAGTTTCCTTTATCAGTGTTGGTTTCCTGTGCGTTTCCCTTCATTTCAATTAGTTTAGCCTTCATTTGTTCCTCTAATTTGTGACTAAAATCAATCAATTCTGTGAGCATCCCAATCACCAGTGTTTTGAACTGTTCACTTCTATTTCAAACCTCCCAAGCTTTCGGTGCTCAGTGCAAGCATTGCCAGTAACCTGTAAATGCTGAGACGGTCATTTTGCAGTCAAGGCTGCAAAAGTACCCAGGGAGTATGAGCCATCCAGTCAAGGGCTTGGTGGAAGAAATCCTAGATGAAGCCACAGCTGGAGTAATATTAGATCACTCAGCAGTGATGCTTTGCTCTACAACAGAAATTAGAGAATTCCTAAATAAGATGAAATACTACTCCTGTACGGCATTTAAATATTTGGTAGAAGCTATGGATTAACAGTCTGAAAACACTCTCATAACTTATAGATGATGAATAAATATCACAGTTAAGTGAATTATCACCTGTTATATTGGGAAGGATGGGAAAAGGTAGATATGGGGAAAGATGAAAAATATAAAAATAAAGTAAGTAATCCCTGATGTCTGCATCTCCCAGATGACAGTGTAAGTACACGGAATAAGGATTCAATTTACAAAAGTTCACTTGGACCCCCATCAATAGGGAATACATCTACTACTGTCTAATACAAGGTACACAAGATACATTTAACTGCAGAGTAACTTTGTGTGTGGTGTGGCAAGTTGCTTTAAGAGATGATGCCAGTACAGGATTTTTGAAAAATAACGATTCAGCTTAATTCAACTACCATTACCAAATGCCTCCTCTACACTTGGCCTGCACCAGGCATTTTGAAGGCTAAAGAGACAAATAAGATAGAGGCTGCGCCCTCTAGGAACTCCTGGTTGATGTGAGGATGATTTGAAAACAACCTAATGTTAAAGTTGAAAGTTTTTAAAATTATATGGGAAAACAGAGGAGGCAATAGTAATGAAGAAAAGGAGAAAAAATAAAACATGATTTCATTCCACTAAAGACTGACCACCTAATTCCAGGTATGAAGCCAGAAGAATTTTTTTCCATCCAGATGAGGGAGTCCTTACCTAAGGAACACAAGTGTAGTGGATTCTGGTCCACCCCCTGGACCAGTGGGGTGGGAGAGGGGGAAGGGCATCTCTCAAAAGTGAAGGTTTTATGGAGAAATGAGTGAGAGCTGGTGTGTTTGGCAGCCTACAGGCCCCCAGGAAACTAACTCTTTCCCTTCTGCCAGGGGGCAAAGAGCAGTTCTGATGAGGAGCCTCGGTCAGCACCACAGTGGCAGGTGGACTGAGTATACATCCTGTCCTCTGTCACTGCCCTGGAAAGCTGGCCTCCAGGTCTTCTCTTTAAGATGGGACCCAGTGAATATTGTCCTGACTGCTGTTAAGAGTAACCAATCACTCCAGGGATGAGCTGCCTGGACCCAAAATGTCTACCAATCTTTTAAGAACAGAGAGCTAATATGAAATCATATTTCCACATTGCAGTCATGGTAGGTGAACCCAAACTGCATCAGCTACTTCTATAATTAAGGCCCACAGACTTCAGCAGACTTAGCAATCATCTGGTAATCAAAGAAAACAGGTCTTATTCAAAGTCATCTTTGTTCAAGGGCAAGGACTATGCCCTAACCCACTCACCAAGGCAAACAGTCTTACGTGATAAGGGTGGATTTGCAGCAGTACAAATGTCATCTGACCAGGGGCCAATTAGTTAAAATAATATTTGGATCTCAGAAACAGAGCAAGAACTCAGTAAGTGTTAGCAAAGGGCTTTACAAATATTATTTCATAAAATCCTCATGTTAGCTCTGTATAATAGGTACTATTGTCCTGTTTTATGAAGGTGTGAACTAAGACTTGGAGAGGTCGAGTAAACATACCAAGGTCGCACAGCTTGTAAGCGGGAAAACCCATATCTGACTGTCTAATCCAAGAGCTCCAACTGGTATTGACTTCACCATATAGGTTGAGGCTTACTGTTTCTGACTTGAAAGACGATGGAACAGGAATAAGTTAATGCTTTAGAACCTCAGCAGTGTCTGCCTGGCAGTTACTAGTAAAGAAGCTACATGTAGATTTGTGAAAAGCATGGCACCATGGGTGTAGCTGCAAGAGTCCAACCAAGTGAGGGACAAGTAACGACTCTCTCTCGGTGGATAAATGCATGATGGGTAAATGGATGGATGGATAATTAGGCGAGTATTGCTTTTCTAATAAGGAATTAGGAAAGGCTTCCAAAACAAAAAGCAAAAAACTATCCCCTTCCATTCATGGATTCAAGTTAAGTACCTGGTCACCACCAACCACATTGAGACTTCCTCACCTGACACCAAATACAGAGCATTATATAAGGGGTCTGCAGGAAGGGCGACAGTCTGCCAGGTGTTCAAGACACAACAGGCAGTCCTAAGTCACGACTCAGAGTGTGGGCTAGGGGCTTGTGGAGTCCACGTATGACCAGGTAACAGTCTGTTTATAACCAAGGGGCTTGATTGAAACTAGCTGGTTGACTGGATATGGACTTCAGGACCTTGTCTTCCATCACAACTGTGATTCATTGACACAGCACTAACTGAGAAAGCCAGTGGGAACACTCAAGCCATGTTATGTAATACCAAGGCATAGTCCGTGCCAAGAAGAATAGCAAGAAACAAAAGCCTGTTTGGTTCATGTGCCAGACTGGAAGTATGGTTTGGTCTCCAGTGTCCAGGATGGCTCTACATCCTGCTAGTACTGGCTCAAATCCAGTTCTAACATGTCCTCTCCCTTCACCAACGAAAGGTTACTTGAAGCAACCTCTCATCCATGTCAGCTAAGTCCGGGAAAGCAGATCCTGAGACAGATTTAGGAGTGTAAAGGGTTTATCGAGGAGTAACCCTTATGAAACGAAAAAGGAGGAAGCAGGAAAAGAGAAGGGGAGTGGCCAGACCAAGATGCAGACCCTACAAAGTCTCCATGGGCTCCATGGGGAGCTGTGGAGCTTTTTAGAAGAGTCCTGTGTTGGGCAGAAATGAATAGGACCTTGTAGCACAGTCCTGCTCAGTCGCGGGCTCGGCGCACGCAAAAAAAAACAAAAAAAAAAAAACAGTATCTCAGCTCAAGAGTTGAGGCAAACTGAACAAGCTTACAGTGGGGGCTGTCAGCTAAGCACGTTCCTCACTGCTGGCGCGAGAGCCCTTCCTTGAAGGGAGAATGTGAGTAATGCATCTCTACACTGGGCGCACCATCCACACATTCAGAAAGAGAGGCGTTTCAAAGGAGTCCCAGAGTGCTCTTCCTACATGGAGGAGGGGCGGGGCTGGAAGCAGAGCCCCTTTCCTTCTTTTCTAGTTTGAAATTTCTGCCACAACACAAGTGTTCCCTGGAGGTAAGAAAACCAAGAACTGCAGTGATGGTTGCCCCCAGATCCACTCATTAAATTCAGCAAGTGTCTATGGGAATGTGGCCCCTGGTTACCCCAAGGGCCAACTGGGGCTCACAGCAGCACATCTTTAGTCTGATGATGCTGACACCCCCAGGAAGAATATAGCAAAGGGGCGGAGGAAAGGCAGTTTGGACAGTGGGGAGAATAATCGGATGTCTCGGATCTTGGACCCTTGGGGGAAAGAGTCAAAGAGCCCCAAAGATGCAAATCATCCATGCTACAATTTTGCCATAGGCTGGACCTCATTTGAAAAGGAAGAAAACCTGTTTCAGACCACCAGTGTGAGGATTTGATGCAATTACTTACATAAAGGGCCTGGCACAGGGTCTGGCACATAGTATGGTCAATTAATGGAAGCCAATCATATTCTTTTATTTTGGATGAACTTAGTCATTCAACAAACAGTCACAGTTGGCTTACTGTGTCCAAGCACTGAGTACACTGCTGATCAGAGCAGCTCCAATCCCTGCCCTTACCAAGCTTCTACAGTAGTCTGTTTATTTTTCTAACCTTCGCATTCTATATCCTATTAGTTCAGGAACAGGACATGGAGAAAAAGACTAAATTAGGTGCCTCTCTTGTAATCATAGCCCCTGGGGAAAAAACATCCCTAATTTCTTTCTTCTTTTTCTCACACTGCAGCCCCTCCCGGAAAGTCCTTCTTTCTCTGCCTGCTGAGATGGGCCCTTCCACCAGGGCCCAGCTCCAGAAGCCCTCTCTTTGCGTCACTGGACCCTCCCCTTCCCACCCCTTTGCGCATCCCCAGAGCTTTGCTGTCACAGCAGGGAACACTTATTGGTTCTCACTGTGGTTCAAGTGTAATTCTCCAAGTTAAAATTCTTTGGGTTGATACAAGTCTTTTATGGTTGTATAACTTACGTACAACCATAGAGCGAGCACATGTCAAAGATTTAACTAACTCATTGAAAGACCCAGGAAAATGACAGCTGTTCCAAAGGAGCATATGAGAAACTTGTTTTATATGTATATATATTCCAGCACAGTTAAAGAACCAGCACTGGAATGGCATTGCTAAGCTAGACCCAAATGGGTTCATGTCCTCCAGGGCAATAAATCCACAACCTTTTGGGTCAGCTTCCTGATGGAATGGAAATCATTTATCTAGTTACCAGACCAAAAAAATCTGCATCTTCTCAGTTCTTTATTAACTAACTAATGTCAAGCTTCACAGAGTCTGGCCTTTAAACAATGGTAAATAGTCAGGTGAACAATTACATTTGCCGGGAGAGCCAGATGGTCCTGAAAGAGCTAATTTATTAATAGATAGAGCTCTTATATGACTTCAGTAGGACATGTTTTTACCCTTTTTCCATTTTGGATAATTTTTAATAACCATAATTTCTATAGTTGCACATATGTTGGAAAAGGAATAGTGGAAAGGTAATTAGCCTTGGAGTCAGAAAAACCTGGGTTCAAATTCGGTCCACACTTAACCTCTGTGAGGCTGTTTCTTCAAAGAATTGTTATAAGATAACATGAAAAGGTTTAGAAAGTGCTAGAATGCCATAGGTTCCCAGTATTGCTTTCCTTCACTCTCTTCCTATCTTCTTAGAGGATAGAGACCTCGTCTTCAGTTTCTCACATTCTTCCCCAACCCTGCCCCCTGCCCAGCCCGGTTCTAGCAGAACGCTTGAGCTCTGTGTGGTAGGTTTTCAATGAATCTTCTCTGTTTTCTCTATGTCTTGCCTGTGACTTAGGCAGGTTCCTTCCCTTCTCTGGGCCTCCATTTATCCATTGATAAAGAATGAGAAGATTCAGTGGTTCTAAATGATGGATAGCACTGGTCCCCAGGTAGCATCGGAAATGAGGGAGGGGGTATGGCATTACTTATGTAGTTGTTGCTTGCAGGAACTAGAGAGTACTGCTGACAGGTGGTGGCCAGGACCCAGGGGTGACGGCTTTCCTGCAGTGCCTAGGTCAGCCCCCCACAAGGGGGAGCTGTGTCATTCAGCAGATCAACAGTCAGCCCTTTGGGAAGCAGTGAATGATCTCTGCGAGGCTTCTCGAATTTCACCTTCTGAAAACAAATTCATGCTTTTCTAGTGTCTTTTCTTCCTCTCCAAATGATTAAAGAAAGATACACAGCTACACTACAAAAACCTATTTTGCTTAACTGAAAGTATATTTTGTTTCCCAACATTGTAGCGATTCCCCAGATTATACTTTGTCTAAAATGCAGCCTCATTTTGTTGACCCATTCTCACCTAAAAATTGTTCTTGCTTTAGGCTGTTGTTAACCATGCTGAGCTGATCTACTTTCTGCGGAAAGTGATTGCTCCAAGGTACCACTACTGGGAACCAACTAGTCTTCGCTGAGTGCCAAGGCCCAGCATAAAGAATAGCAGGCAAGCCCTGATGCTGTGGCTCAGTCGGTTGAGTGTTGTCCCACAAATCAAAGGTTGCAGGTTCAATTCCTGCTCCAGACGCATTCCTGGGTTGTGGATTTGGTCCTGTCGGGGCTTGTACTCTCATATGGATCAATGTTTCTCTCCCTCTCTGTCTCCCTCCCTTCCCCTCTTTCTAAAAATAAATAAATTAAGACTTTAAAAAAAGAATAGCAGGGAAGTTGAAAACAAGGCCCTGCCAGGAGGAGGGAAAAAACAAGCCTATTGGCAGGTAACTAAGGAGAAAGCTGGAGGCCTGCTAGTTGCATTCTGGGGGGTCCTTTCCAAACACCTCTTCTTTTCATCCTTGTGCTGGTGGCCTCAGGGCACCAGACAATTGTCTTGCTGTCTCCCCCAACTGGACAGTCCAAAGGGAAAGCAGCTGGGTCCCATACCCCTCTCTTTTCTGTTTCCCACCAGGCCTCATGTGCAGCAGGCCCTAAATACATACACTTCTAAGATCAAATCTAGTTTTCCTCTCCATTCACCCTTTTGCCTGGCATCCTGAAAAGAAGCAAGTGCTTTGAGCCAAGGAACTATATGCTTTTTCCTCTGGAAGAACTAAATCTGCTTAAGTCTCCTGAGATTCTGGGCGGTGGGTAGGGCATGGGAGAGAAACGGGGTGCGGAGGGGGGAATGGGGACAGCCGTAATTGAACAGCACTAAAGAAAAAACTTTTTTAAACCGAACTATCAAACAAGGAAAATGAAGTAGCCACAAGGTGGCAGAAGAGGAGAGATTTTCTTTTCCTCCAGAAGACAAAAGTGTCTAGCTGTACTCACTTAGAAAGTCGTGTTGTGTTGTATTGATAAGCATAGGGTTATATTTTTTAAAAAGATTTTATTTATTTTTTTTAACAATCCAATTTTTTTTAAGATTGTATTTATTTATTTTTAGAGAGGGTGAGGCAGGAGACTGCATAGCAAGAACTCTGACACTGCAGTACTGTTACTGGCCAGCATCTAGCATCCTGGTCGCCAGGAAACGCCCTTTACTAATTAGGTAGAATAAACAGTAAGCTGAGGCAGGGAGGAGGAAGGAGATGTATCTCACATGCTAACTCAGCGGTCCTGAGCCTGGTCTGATAATATTGCCTGGTGTTCCAACATCACAAGAAACACTGTGTTGGCAAAAAAAGAAGGGAAGTCCTTGAAATTCTATGTAACATTTCCACTATCTGGGAAAGAAAGCCTTGAAACTGTGCTTTCATCCCAAGGCCTGGAATGCGGGAGAGGGTCCACGGTGCCCAAAGAAGCCCATAATACAAGTTTGGTTAATTGTCTACCTCTGGTCACTATGTTTTATGAGGGAGTCCCTGATGCTTACAGAAAGAGCCCATAAATAACTTTTGAAAGTGCCCCAATGTCAATTAACTGTCTCCTAGCCCTGGCTGGTGTAGCTCAGTGGATTGAACACGAGCCTGTGAAGCAAAGGGTCGCTGGTTCAGTTCCTAGTCAGGGCACATGCCTGGGTTGCAGGCCAGGTCCCCAGTAGGGGACACACGAGAGGCAACTACACATTGATGTTTCTCTCCCACTCATTCTCCTTCCCTTCCCCTATCTCTAAAAATGAACAAATAAAATATTTTAAAAATTAAATTACATTTTAAAACCCACAGTTTTATAATAAATAAATAAATAAATAAATAAATAAATAAAACTAACTGTCTCCTGTCATGTATTTGTTTTACAACAAGATGAACAAATGGAGTCTGGAGCAAGATAAGGATTTGGGCTACCAGACCCCCACACATACCTAAGTTTGGGTAGTTATATTCCCCCAGGAAAGCTGGAACCACATTTACCCATTAATCAATATAGAACTTTTTTCCTTCTATCCCACCAACTATGTATCAGAACAAAGGACTCTCTCTCTCTCTCTCTCTCTCTCTCTCTCTCTGGGGCTCAGGGCACTCTTGACACTCTTGGCTCCCGGGCCACTGGGCCTCTGGCTACCAGCCTCAGGCTGCCCGGGGGCTTGCCACCCTGGTCTTCAGCCACTCTTACTTTTGCCGTCCTGCTTTGCCCTGAAACTTTGCCTTTCACCCCCTACTCTACCCAGTCCCGTTCTCTTCCATGAGAACGGGTCACTAATAAACTGATTATACAACAATAGATGTGCTGACCTGTAATTCTTTACATTTGTCAGCAAGAAGAACCTGACATTTGTCAGGTCTCTCCCATCAACAAGGGGAAGGGGAGGAGAAAGAGAGGGAGAGAAACATCAGTGTATGGTTGGTTCTCATGTGGCTCCCATTGGGGACCTGGCCCACAACCCAGGCATGTGCCCTGACTGAGCATTGAACTGGTGACCCTTTGGTTCACAGCCCGTGCTTAATCCACTGAGCTATGCCAGCCAGGGAAGATTTTATTTCTTTTTTAGAGAGAGGGGGAGGAAGGAAGAGAGGGAAAGAAACATCAAGATGGGATTGCCTGCCATGTGCCCCCTACGGGGGACCTGGCCAGCAACCCAGGCATGTGCCCTGACTGGGAATTGAATCAGGGACCCTTTGGTTCACAGGCCGGCATTCAATCCACTGAACCACACCAGCCAGGGCCTAAACGTCTATTTTGAAGGAAACAAATTTTCAACTTTGATTAAGTCAATGTGAGGTGGAGCAATTTTGTTAGTTGTTAGCTTCCGTAGCTTTCCCCATTTAGAAATTAAAGCAAACAGCCCCAAAACACATCAGATATTAAGCTAAATCATTTCAAATTTCCATTTTATAGGTCAAAAAAGAGTTGAATATTGGCAGTTTCATATGGTTCAACAGAACCATATGAAACTAGAGAGGCTACTCCCGGCATTAATGATTTCCTTCTCCTGACATGTAATTTTAAAGTACATTTTATTATTATATTAATGTGAGAAACTGAAAAATGCCGAAAGAAATCCTTAAAACTGGACTGTTAAGTGTGCTTAGATGAACTTGGCAGTTACTAGTATTTCTTAGTTTCTGCCCGACTTACATAGGTCTTATTTAGAATACAAAAGAAACTGAAATAGCTTGTGTATCTATGGGACAGATTTTTTAATTTTTATGTTTTAAAAATGTAAGTTTCTTCAAATACACTATTTACAAATTTACTACCACGCATTTTGTTATGTTTTAAATTTTTTCTCAAAGAGAATATGCATACACATTTCTATATTTGTGTCTATCTACTTTTCCCAGAAGAAAAAACAAATACTGATGAGGCTATAGGAAAATAGAAACCGTCATGTGTGCTGGTGTGCTCTAGAAAGGAGTCCCGTATTTCCAGGGAAAGTTAAACACAGAGTTAACCTACAACTGAGTGATCTCGCTCCCGGGCATATACCCAAGAGAACTGAAAACATGTCCACACAAAAATGTATGGCACCGTGAATGTTTATGGTGGCACTATTCACAATAACCAAAAAAATAGGAACCACCCAAACACCCACGAGTTAATCACTGGATAACCAAATGTGCTATATCCATATGGTGGAGTTCCATCTAGCCAAGAAGAGAAATGAAGTGCTGGTACGTGCTACAGCACAGATGACCCTTGAGAGCATTATGCCAAGTGAAGGCCACATATTCTGTGGTTTGGTTGACATGAAAAAGCCAGAATAAGTAAAGGCACAGAAAGAGAATGCACATGCATAGGTGCCAGGGGCTAGAGAGAGACCATCAGTGGGTCACTAATGCTAATGTGTTAGGGGGGTTCTTTCTGAGGAGATAAAAAATGTTCTGATATTATATAGTGATGATGGTTGTACAACTCGGAATATACTAAAAACCATTGGATTATATACTTTTAAAGAATAAATTACAGGCCCAGCCAGGTAGCTCAGTTGGTTAGAGCATTGTCCTGATATAGGAAGGGTAGCAGTTAGGTCTCCTGTCAGGGCACATAAAAGAATCAAGCAATGAGCCCTGGCTGGTGTAGCTCGGTGGACTGAGCGCGGGCCTGTGAACCAAAAGATTGCAGTTCGATTCCCAGTCAGGGCACATGCCTGAGTTGCAGGCCAGTTCCCAGCAGGGGATGCACGAGAGGCAACCATACATTGATACCTCTCTCCTTCTCTCCTTCCCTCTAAAGATAAATAAGTAAAAAAAAAATCTTTAAAAAAAGAATCAAGCAATGAATGCATAAGTAGGTGGAACAACAAACCAGCAGTCCCCTCTCCCTTTCTCTCTCTCTCTCTCTCTAAAGAAATAAAGTCAATAAAAAATAAATTAAAAGAAATAAAAGCAATTTTTTGAAAAAGACTAAATTATGTGCCTGTAAGTTATATCTCAGTGTAGCTTTTGTTTTTTAATTTGATTGGGATGTTTTTCTTATCCTCACCTGAGGATATCTGATGGAGGGAAGAGAGAGAGAGAAACATTAATAGGCTGCCTCTTGTACTTACCCTGACCAGAGATCGAACCTGTGAACTAGGTATGTGCTCTGCCTGAGGATCGAACCCACAACTTTTTGGCAAACAGAATAACACTCTAACCAACTGAACTACCCTATAAGAGCTCCACTGCAATTTTTAATTAAACTTAAAAATCAAATATGAATCTGAAACAAATTTTATACTTATTTTTCCAATCATAACTCTTTATCTATTATTACATTTTCTTTAAAAAAGGTTTATCCTATAACCATCTCTTGGCATTTTTTTTAATTTCTGGTAATTTTAGGGGTTTTTGTCAATATCATGACTCACTTTTTTTCCATTTCATTTTCTTTTTCTTCTGTTAAAGCTTTTTAACCAAGGCAAAGTGAGGGAGATGGGAGACATGTGTAATAGTGTCAACAATAAAAATTAAGTAAGTAAATAAAGCTTCATATTTGTGCGTTGTTGACATATATATGTATATAAGCTCCAGCTGAGCTCTACTCATTGGATTTTCTATTTGCCAAATATATCATGTCAAATAATGTCAGGTTTTGCCCTTCTTTTCAAATAGTACCTACTCATTTTTCTTGTTATTGAATTATCTGGGAACTCTGGGACAATGGTGGCTAGTCATGGTGACACTGAACATCATTCGTATCATTCCTGTGGCTGGTCAGGATGCTTTTATTTATTTGCTGTATTTACTGTAGGCCTATGGTAAATGTCCATTAGCCATTTAAGGAACTCTAATTCTATTCCTCACTTTAAAAAAAGGCCTGCAGCATTTTACCAAACACTTTTACGGCATCTGTTGAAATATTCTTTCTTCATTAATGTACATTTGCACTTTTGAACTGGCCTAGAAATCCTCAAATAAATCCCAGTATTGGTTTTACTAAATGCTAGATTTGACTTGTTGATGGCTGAATTAGAAATTTGAATTTGCCTTTTATCTGTATTTGTATTCTTTTTCCTTCTCCTAGATGTTGTGTTTCCTCCTTTTTTACCAACATTTTCCATTTACTATCAAATGTACTTTTAAATGTACCTATATCATTAATGTGTGCCTTTTATTTTTAGTAATACATTTCCTTTATTTTCTTTAGATTTATATCATCATTCTGTTTCCTATCTTTTTAATGGAATAATTAATTTATATTCTAGCTTTATTATTTTCTAATAATTGCATTTTCTGTTTGGATTTATCCTTTAACCCAAAAATTACTTTTAAATTATTTTTTAATTTCTAAATAATTTTGTGGTGCTATTTTCTGTTGTTTACTTCTCCTGCTGTCTCACTGTGGTAAAAATAAATAAATAAAAATAAACATGGAGGGTTTCAATATTTCCCTCAAGGATAATTAATTATTTGAGGTTTTTTAAAAAATCCTCATCCAGAAGGACAGATAAAGTGCTTCTCAGATAAGGTCAAGTTCAAGGAGTTCATCATCAACAAGCCCTTATTATATGAAATGCTAAAGGGACTTATCTAAGAAAAAGAAGATAAAAATAGGAACAGTGAAAGGACAGCAAATACACAGTTATTAACAACCACACCTAAAACAAAAGCAAACCAAGAGGACAGCTAGATCAGGAGTGGAACCATAGAAATGGAGATCACATGGAGGGTTAGCAACAGGAGAGTGGGAGGAGGAGAAGGGGGGAGAAGGTACAGAAAATAGCATAGACAGTAGGTAGAAAATAGATGGGGGGAGGGCAAGAATAGTGGGGGAAATATAGAATCTAAAGAACTTGAGACACGTGGTTATAAACTAAGGGGGAAGAATGGTGGGGGAGGGAGTGTGCGGGGGGAAGGGAATGAAGGGGGGAATAGAACAATTGTAGTGGTATAATCAATAAAATATATTTAAAAAATCCTCATCCAAGGATGTTTTCATTGATTTTAGAAGAAGAGGAAAGGAGAGAAACATCAATGTAAAAGAGAAACATTAATTGGCTGCCTCTCATATGTGCCCCAAACCTGAAACCTATGTGCCCTGACTGGGAATCAAACCTGCAATCTTTTGGTGTATGGGATAATGCTCCAATCAACCGAGCCATCCAGCCAGGGCAAGATTTTCTTTATATGCATATACATAGTCCATTTAAAAAAATATTCCATGAATTGTAGGAAATAATACAAATTATACTTGTATATTTATGGCTATTAATTAAATCTGTCAATTTTGAAAATCTAAACACTCTGTAAAAGTTTCTTTTTTGTTTTTTTTTTAATTATAAAACTATGCAACTTCCGGCCAAGATGGAGGCATAGGTGGAAATATTGTACCTCCTCGCACAACCAAATTTAAGGACAACAAAGATTTAGAAACAAAAACACAACCAGAACAGGCAGAAAATTGAACTGTAATGAAGTCCAACAACAACAAACCATTCATCCAGACCTGTAAGAGGGGCAGAGTTGGTGGCCAGCTGAGGGGTCCCAGCAGGAAAAGGTGATGGTTGATGGCCTGGACACAGGGAGGAAACCAGCAAACCCAGTGACGCACACAAGGTGGTTGGCTGACCACAGACACACATTCACACACAGATAAACTAGGCAAAAAATGGGCAGTGAGACAAAGCATGCAACCCAGGGCCCCAGTGATAGGAAATAAAGCCTAAAAGCACTGACTGGAAAAACTTGCTGGGGTTGAGGTGCCAGGAGAGACTCCCAGCTTCACAGGAAAGTTTGTTGGAGAGACCCACAGGGTCCTGGAGGGTGCACAAGCCCACCCACCCGGGAACCAGCACCAGAAGGGCCCAATTAATTTACTTGTGGGAAGTAGCAGAGGGGACCACAATTCAAGAGAGTGGAACAAACGCCATTGCCCCACTCCGACCCCGCCCCAACAGACAGCGTCAAAACCCAGTGATGTGGGTTGCTCTGCCCTGGTGAACACCTAAGTTTCCACCCCTCATACGTAACAGGTGTGACCTGACCAAAAATGGCTCAATCAAAAGAACAAATCAAAGCCCCAGAGCCTATACTTTTAAGCAACCGAGATAGCCAACCTATCAGATAGATGCACAGTTCAAAATACTGGTGATCAGGATGCTCACAGAATTGATTGATTTTAGTCACAAATTAGAAAAAAAAATAAAGGCTACACTAAGTGAAATGAAGCAAAATGCACAGGGATCCAAGAGTGATGGAAAGGAAACTGGGACTCAAATCAAGGGAGTGGACCAGAAGGAAGAAAAAAATGACCAAACAGAAAAGAATGAAGAAACAAGAATTCAAAAAAAAAATGAGGAGAGGCTTAGGAACCTCCAGGACATCTTTAAACATTCCAACATCTGAATTATAGGGGTACCAGAAGGGGAAGAGGAAGAGCAACAAGTGGAAAACTTATTTGAACAAATAATAAAGGAGAACTTCCCCAATCTGGCAAAGGAAATAGACTTCCAGGAAATCCAGGAAGCTCAGAGAGTCCCAAAGAAGTTGGACCCAAGAAGGAACACACCAAGACACATCATAATTACATTAGCCAAGATTAAAATGAAGGAGAGAATTCTAGAAGCAGCAAGAGATGAGGGGACAGTCACCTACAAAGGAGTTCCCATCAGACTGTCAGCAGATTTCTCAAAAGTGACCTTACAGGCAAGAGGGGACTGGAAAGAAGTATTCCAAGTCATGAAATCCAAAGACCTACATCCAAGACTGCTCTATCCAGCAAAGCTTTCATTTAGAATGGAAGGGCAGATAAAGTGCTTCTCAGATAAGGTCAAATTCAAGGAGTTCATCATCGCCAAGCCCTTATTACATGAAATGTTAAAGGGACTTCTCTAAGAAAAAGAAGATAAAAAATAGGAACAGTGAGAGGACAGCAAACTCACAGTTATTAACAAGCACACCTAAAACAAAAGCAAACTAAGAGGACAGCTAGATCGGGAGCAGAACCATAGAAATGGAGATCACATTAGCAACAGGGGAGTGGGAGGAGGAGAATGGTACAGAGAATAAGGTACAGGGAAGGTACAGAGAATAAGTAGCATAGATGGCAGGTAGAAAATAGACAGGGGGGAGGGCAGGAATACTATGGGAAATACAGAATCTAAAGAACTTATGACACATGGACATGAACAAAAGGGGTGGATGGTGGGGGAGGGGTGTGCAGGGTGGAGGAGAGTGAAGGGGGGAATGGCACAACTGTAATGGCATAATCAATAAAATACATTTTAAAAACTGAAAAAAATATAAAACTATGCTTTATTATAAGTAGAATTTAAATATAACAACAGTCTGGCAAAGGAAAAACAGTCTGGCAAAGATCACATGGAGGGTTAGCAACAGGGGAGTGGGAGGAGGAGAAGGGAGGAGAAGATACGGAAAATAAGTAGCATAGACAGCAGGTAAAAAATAGAAAGGGGGGAGGGCAAGAATAGTAGGGGAAATATAGAATCTAAAGAACTTGAGACAGGTGGGCATAAACTAAAGGGGGGAAGGGTGGGGGAGGGGGTGTGTAGGGTGGAGGGGAATGAAGGGAGGAATAGAACAACTGTAATGGTATAATCAATAAAATATATTTTAAAAATATATATAACAACAATACTGAAATTGTAACTGGCATTTACAACCTCAGCTAGAGTAAAAGTTTCTTTAACATGAGAAAATATACCATACCATGTGAATCATCCCACAAAGTTATTATGAAACTATTTTTTTAAAACACTGAAAAATAACATGGGAATTACTAAAAGGATAAAAGATTATGTATACAGTCAATAATTTTCATCATCCCACTAAAACTTGTGTGTGCCTGAAATGGATTTTATTATAAGCAAATACATACACTTCTAATAAATTATCTATGAAAATAATTTTCTAAATATGTGTTTTAAAAAAATTCAGCCCTGACTGGCATGGCTCAGTGGGCTGAGCATCATTCTGCAAGCTGAAAAGCCATCAGATCAGTACCTGGTCAGGGCACACACCTGGGTCGCAGGCCGGGTCCCCAGCTGGGAGTATGCAAAGAGGCAACCAATTGATGTGTCTCTTGCACATCAGTGTCTCTCTCCCTTTCTTTCTCCCTCCCTTACCCTCTCTCTAAAAATAAATAAATAAAATCTTTTCTAAAAAACCTTCAGTTTTGGAGATGAATAGTTCCACTGTAAATTTTTCTTTCAATGGTAACACGTTTCTCAGATTAATTGCAGGAAGTATTTCTTCTCAGTACACATATTATAATATTGAGTGTTTTTAAACTTTACACAGAATACTCATTCTGTGTAAAGTTTTTCTGGCATAACAATCCTAGGGTTCCTTACCTCTGTGAGTGCTCAGGTATAAGGGAAGACCTATGGCTACAGGTTTCCACAATTTATTACTCTGATAGGGTTTCATTTCTGAAATGAGTTCCCTGATGTTGGATTAAAGATGCACTATGACAAATGAATGAACAAACCTATTACGCATTAATTACATTAACAAATTTTCTCCCCAGTATGCATTTGCTTATATTTAGTAAGGGCTAATCTTAAACTGAAAGATTTCCCACATTCATTACATTGGTAGGGTTTCTCTCCTGTATGAGTTCTCTGATGTCAAATTAGTGATGCTTTATAGCCAAATAGTTTTTGACATTCATTAAATCAATAGGGTTTCTCACGAGAATGGATTTTTAGATGTTCGGCAAGGTGTGTACTTCGGCTGAAGGTTTTCCACATCCCTTACAGACATAAGGTTTCTCTCCAGTGTGAGTTCTCTGGTGTTGAATAGGATGTGTGTTCCGGTTGAAGGCCTTTCCACATTCGTTACACTCATAGGGTTTCTCTGAAGTATGAATTCTCTGGTGTTCAATGAAGGCTGGGGTATGGCTAAAGGCTTTTCCACATTTATTACATTCATAGGGCCTTTTTCCTGTGTGAGTTCTTTGATGTCAAATTAGTGATGTGCTGTGGCAAAAAACCTTTCTGATATTCCTTACACTGGTAGGATTTCTCCCAAGAATGAATTCCCCGATGCTCAATAAGATGGGTGTTCCAGCTGAAGGTTTTTCCACATTCAGTGCATGCATACGGTTTCTTTCCAGTATGGATTCTGTGATGCTGAGTGAGGGCTGAAATGTGGCTGAAAGCTTTCCCACATTCACGACATTCATAAGGTTTCTCTCCAGTATGCATTCTTTGATGCTGGATAAGGTTACTGTTCCAGCTGAAGACTTTACCACATCGTTTATATACATGTCTCTCTCTCACACAAATTTTCTCAGATTCCATGACTACTTAACTATGGCCTCACTTTTAAATCGTTTGTAGAATAAGTAAGATTTTAGACATAAATGCATCCTTACTTATATCTAATAAATTAGTTCTCATTTACAAATTGTCTTTTAAAAAATCAGTTGAAGCAGACTTATGCTTTAGGCTCCTACCATTTGTGTCACCATTATGAAATCTTTATCTTCTAGAAACTCCCAGTTGTTTAAAAAGATTTGAGCTCAGATTAAATATTTCCCCCAAAGTATATTCATAATCGCTCTCTTTTTTTAAAAAAAAAAGATTTTCTTTATTTATCTTTAGAGGGGAAGGGAAGGAGAGAGCCAGAGAAGTATCAGTGTATGGTTGCCTCTCATGCATCCCCTGCTGGGAACTGGCATGTGCCCTGACTGGGAATTGAACCATGTCCCTTTGGTTTCCAGGCCCGCACTCAATCCACTGAACTACACCAGCCAGGGCTGTGATCTTTCTCTTGAATTGAGTTTCCCTGTAATTTTGTTCTACTAGTGTTTCTCAAACTAGTTATCAAATTCAAGTTTTCTCATGCAAAATTTCAGAAATCATCATTTGAAATTTTTCTAGTGTCAAGCCATGGCACTACTCGTTTTTTCAGCAGTGTTCTATGTTGGAGTTGATTCTCTGACTTTGGACATAGGGTCCCAAATTAAGTGGAAGACAATACCTCTTTCCTCTGAAATGCAAAAAGGGATAATAAAACTTACTCATCCATTATGGAAAAATATATAATAAAAATAAACCAGTGATGGGTATAAAACCAAAGGTTATACAGGGTAAGTCCTGATTTATATGTAAGTTTAAAGAAGGATTACATAGATAGGAATAGAAAAAGAAACAGCAGCTACTGAGACAAAATGCACAATTTACTCAAAGATACAGAAAAGTACAGGATGGGACAAGTTAGTGACACT
The DNA here is from genome assembly GCF_014824575.4 of Sturnira hondurensis. Lineage (NCBI taxonomy): Eukaryota > Metazoa > Chordata > Mammalia > Chiroptera > Phyllostomidae > Sturnira > Sturnira hondurensis. Next base: position 42,927 of record NW_028072673.1, on the reverse strand, counting down.
AACTCAAACATAAGTATTTGTAAAGTGAAGGAAAAAATAAGAAAAGAAAAAAGAAATGGAATTGAACAATAAAACTCTGACAACTAAACAGCCATTCAATGCTGTATCATGGGAGATAAAAAATGAAGTTTTCTGTTATAGTAATAACATAAATATGTGATGTTTTAGGTGAAGATGCTTATTAATTTAATCTAAAGTGAATAATGCAAGAATAAGATTATCAAATTCAGGAAGAAAGTATAACCTAAATTATGAGGGCCTGGATTGGGAAATTACTAGTAAGAATTTAGTACAGGAGCAAATCTAAAACATAAAAAGGAAGAAAGAAACAAAATATACTGACATTGATTATAGACAATTCTTACAAAATGTGATTCATAAAGATAGAATGCTGTCTAATCAAACAGACTGGAACTAATAGTGGTACTAATGGTAGAAATATTGAACAAGGGCCAAGGGGCTACTTAGGGACAGCTGATTTCATTTTTCATTTTTCATATTGAGTTTCAAGTGATTTAAAATGAAGTAGGACATTCAGTGGAGAGAGACTAGAGGCTGGGGAAACTTTGGGGACAGAATGAAAATGAAATATAGGACTGGACAAATATATCAGGGAATTAATGACAGGCAAAGACTACTTGAGGACATCACAATAAACTAATTAAGATTAAAAAATAAATGAGTAGAATATAAATCTTGAAAGTATATGCATATGTGTTAGGGAGAAAGTAAAGCTCAGGAAAAAGCACTTGGAAAGAGATTAGAACAGAAAAGACTATAGTGATGTCACACAAGCAGAGACAAAATACCCAATGGAGCAGAAAGTTTGAATACAGAAAGGACTACAGAACAGGTTGCTATCAAGAAAGAATCTGTGAGTCTTTTCAAAGTACTTCTAGTAAAAAAAAAAGATAGAAAATAAGACTCTAACATCAAAGACTGAAACAGAACAGGAATTAAGGCAGTTAGCTACAGGTATGAAAATTGGTGCTGAGAGGAAAGAATAAAATTAAAAGAAATAAAAATTAAATTATTGGGCAATATGCTCTCTTTAAAGCAAGAAAAACTTTTGAATGTCTGAAATTAGAACAGAAAGTGATTGAATCATGAAAAAAAAATCCTTAAATCAAGGTCCTGAAACAAGTGGAGAAGAATGGAATCTGGGGGACAGGTGGAAACACGAACTGACAATGGAAGAGGGCACCTCCTCCCCTGAGGCCACGGAAAGGTGGGAAGATGGATAAGGACCCATAGAAGTGAAGCTGATGTCATTCTCAGGAATGAACTCAGTTTCCTACAAAGAAAAGGGGCTCTAACCAACATTTCCAAAGCTACCTCCTAGTACTTGACCTTGTCCGTAACACCTCCACCACACACAGAGGGGCTGTTCTTTACAAGGACTTCTAGCTACTTGCTTGTTACTTTGCTATCTGACTCTTTCTTGACCAAGTATTTTGTGACATTTCTTCATTTTTTCTGTTATCTATTTTTTAATAGTAATCATTTATTACTCTCCCCTCTTTATTGAATTTATTGGGGTGACTCTGGTTGATAAAATTGTGCAGGTTTCAGGTACACAATTCTGTAACACATAATCCGTACACTGTATTGTGTTGTCACCACCCCAAGGTTCTGTGATTTATTAATATGGTTCTTCCTACTTGTAAGATAACATCTGATTTAAAAGCTGACATCCTAATCTCGGTGAAGGATATGGATTTGAGTGTTTATAATAGATTACAGAATTGTGTCTTAAGTCATCTCTAGCCATTCTGAGACATAGAAATGTTGATACTGTTAAGGTTACACAATTATCTACTTACAATGTTATAAAGAAAAGTGCTATTGCCTGTTTAGTGAAAGAAAGAAAAAGAAAGGGAAGGGAAGAGAGGGGAGGGAAGGAAAGGAATCTGTGCACAAACAAAATTTTAAATCTCTGGTCCCTAAACTCAAAGCCCAGCCTCAGATCAGCAATTGTAAATCCCATAACCCCAACACACTGTATGTAGCATTTGAGGAAAAAGACACTGCAATCTGGCAATTTGTACTGATTATAAAGCTGTGCTTGTGCAATGAGTTCTTCCTTATCCGGCAGTTCTTACCCCATCTCTGTACCTTGCCTGAAAATGGTCTGATTCCTCTCATTCCTACAAGGCAAAGTCCACTGGCACAACTTTCAGTGCTATTTCCTAAAACATCAAATAAATACCTACTCACTAAGGGATCATTTGTGCAAACATTTTTGAAAGAAACAGAAAAACTCTCAACTGAAATGACAAAGTGGAGAGTTAGAAACTTTGAATTCAAGGTTCTAAGATCAACAGTGTCCAAAAATACATTATTTGGTGCCTACTGCTGAGCATATACAGGAGCAATACTAAGGTTTCCCTACAAATACACTGAAAATAAGAAATATCTATCTATCGATAGATATCTATAAATAGACACAGATATAGAGATATAAAACATAAACTCCAGAAACAGAAACTATAAGGATATAAGTAGGTAATACATAAATGAGCATGGTTATAACCCTATTCCCTGATGGTAGCAATACACATAAAGAAAAGTGGATCAACCAAAAAATAAAGTGATGGTGCCCTGGCCAGTGTGGCTCAGTTTTTGGAGCATCATCCCATAAACCAAAAGGCTGAGGGTTCGATTCCCAGTCAAGGCACATGCCTAGGTTTCAAGTTCTGCCCCAGTAGGCACATGTGAGAAGCAACCAATCAATGTTTCTCTCTCACATTGATGTTTCTCTCCCTCTCTCTCTCCCTCTTTCCCCCTCTAAGGTCAATAAGCATGTCCTTGGGTGAGGAAAAAAATTAAAAAGTGATAGTATTAAGACATAGGGGGAAAAAGTTAAGATACAAACAGTAAGTCTTTCCTATTTCATATATAATCTTGGAGGAAAGAGACTGGCACCAAGTACTGGCTAGACCTGCTTATCTTGATAAGCAGGGAGAGAGCTACGGTGGAGCTGGAACTCCTAATAGTGTTATCTAAGAGCATTACACATTTGCATCACTCCCTCTGGTATAATTTATTCTTGCCAAGCAAAATTAGGATTAAAGTTGGGTTTCTTGTTGGTTTTCCTTCCCAGAGCACGTAAAAGATCATAAAGGACTAAATCCCTTAATGCCATTTGTAATGCACACCCATGTTTTTGTGCACATCATACATGAGATTATTATGTCCATGGCATGTAATCATTATACCCATGTATAACGTGCATTCTTATTTTTCCCTCAAAAATTTGGGCAAGAAAGTCTGCATTAGACATGGCAAAGTACAGGTAACAGGATCAGTCAGATGGAAGAGATGCACAGGGCAAGGTATGGGAAAGGGCACGGAGCTTCCATGCCCTCTCCAGGCTAGCCACTCTTCCCAAATCTCCATGTTGTCACCCACCCAGAAAATTCTCCAAACTCCCTCCTTTTAAGGATTTCTGCAGAGGCTTCACTACACGGGCAAGACTAATTCAATCACTGGCCATTGCTGATGGCACTGGACCTCCAGCCCCTCCACCCTCCCTGGAGCTCAGGGGGGTGGGACTGAAAGTTAGAGTTCCAGCTCTCTAATCACCGGGTTAGTTCTAACAACCAGTCTCCGCCCTTAGGTGCAGTCTCAAAGCCGCCTCATCAACAGAGCAAAAGACTCCCCTCTTGTTTTCTTCAACTAGAAAATTCCAAGGGTGTTAGGAGCTCCGTGTGGAAGGCAAAATACACAGTTGTTCAGTGGAAAAAAATACAATAACGAATAACCCAGGCATAAACTGTTTCATGAACTCACACTGGAAACCTACTTTTGCCCCACCCTGTATATTTCTCATTGCAAATCACACCACAATAAGGAAAACTGGCTGTGGGCTGTGTGGGAGCTCTCGGCACCATCTCCGCAATTTTTCTGTAAATCTAGAACTATTCTAGTAAAAAGCTTATCAATAAAAACAAAAAGATACCTCACTATATTTCAATTAATCTCCTGTTTACCTCGACCATTATCCTCCAACCATTGTTTTCCTTTGGGCCCCTTTTAGCCTTGTTTCATGTTTCACTTCCTGATGAAGCAATGTATACGGTTCTCTTCCTGTATATTTTTCATAAAGAAAGATTAGAACATAAGACATCTATGAGATCTGCTCAAAAGGTCTAACATCTGCATAACTGGAGTCTCAAAGCAGAGGGAGTGAACAGTCAGGGTGCAATATTTGAAGGAATTCGGGTAGCAAATTTCCCCAACTGATGACAGACATTCAAGAAGCCCCAAATCGTAAGAAAGCTAAATACCAAGAAATTCCCACCTAGGATATCACAGTCAAACTTCGGGACGTCAAAGACAGAAAACAATCGGAAAGCAGTCTAAGCACTGGGCACAGTCACTGCAAGACAGCAGCACTGCTGACTCTGGACAGCTGGAGAAAACCAAGGGAAAGTCCGTTTGGGGATGAGAAGACGTAGAGATGCCAGTTCTCTCCTGTTGTGAGTTAAATGTGCCCTGGCCAAAAATTTTTTAAAAACTTGAAGTCCTATCCTCAGTACTTCAGAATGTGGCCTTACATGGAAATAGGGTCACTGCAGATATAATTAGTTAAGATTATTAACTAATAATGCTGGATGGAGTGCCACCCTACTCCAATGTGACCGGTGTCCTTATAAGATGGTCATGTGGTGACCCAGAAACACACAGGGAGAATACCGTGCAACGATGAAAGCAAAGATTAAGGTTATGCAGCCTCTGTATAACCAAGGAATGCTAAACACTGCCAGCCCGGCCATGCAGACTCCTGAGTTTCAGCCTTCTGTCCTGCAGAACCGAGTGACAAGAAGTTGCTGGTGTGGTGGGCCCCCCAGTTTGTGGTATTGCGTTACTGCAGCCCTATGAAACTAACACATCCCCCAACTAGATGTATTTGTGAACAAGAAAAAAGATGAGGATGAGGAGGGATTTCTCTACACTGTATATCAGAGCACTATACATCTACGTGTATTAAAACGCAGTGGTACTGACACAAGCACAGACGGAAAGAACAGTAAAACAACGAGGAGTCTAGAAAGGGGTCCTTACTTTTATATGGATTTAATAGATGATAAACATGGCACTTGAAACATCTGGGGAAGGATGGAAATTCAATAAATGATCTAGGGACAACTGGCTTAGAACAAATGTGGATACATTTATACATGTATTACTGGATAGTGTAGACATGTAACCTCTGCATATAAATTAAGAGCAATTTAAGAGACTTTCAAGGGGTATGTAACAACATGTGATTTTTCCATCTTCAGGTGATAACTAGAAGTCAATCCCAGCTTAAGATACAAATCTTTCACCCAGAAGAGCTTTGCTGACTGACAACAATGCAGCCAGGGGCCAATGGTCAGCCCCTTCTTCTTTTTTTTTTTTTACAGCTTGTAACACAACTTTTATTAGAAAAGTTATACATAACATAGCATCAACTATTTTCAGGAACAATATTAAAACACAATAGGCAACAAAAAACAGACTAACAAAATGTGTAACAAAAAACTAATGACTTTTCTATAATCAAACATTCAATGATCTACAATGTCTTTTTACAAGGGAGAAAAATGGTTTTACAGGCACATTATATTGAAAATAAAGCTGCAATAGCAATTTTATACAATTACCATTCTCAAGAAAATGAATCATCAAAACAGTAATTACACATTCACAAATTTAAAACATTTCACTTAATTTTAAATTACTGGAGATACACTGAAGTCTGAGTTTCCAAAGTGATTTATTTTCCCACAAAAGTGCCAGCACTTACGCTAGGACTTTGAGTGTAACCTAGCTCTAAAAAGTTAAGATATTTTGATAATCATAATAGTCATATAATTTCTGGTGCTATCTGGTCTGTTAATAATAAAGCCTTTATTTGGATGTTTTTCACTTAAATTATAGGGAACGGATACAGAATTTCTGTTGCAAAGCTATTAAAGTTCCAAACACAGAGTGTGCAGCGTTGGAAGAAGAGGTCAGTAATAAAACTTATAATAAATACCAGAGAAGCCACTATTTTTACAGCATTGTCTGCTTGAAGGTTAGGTCAACCAGGTGTACGATTTCCTTTAGGCCATCTTATCTAACCAAGTAGAGACCTGGGAAGGCAGAGCTGTAAGAGGAATGGGGCCTGGAGAAATGAGGACTGTCTTTACGGGAACCCTGCCTGACTACCTGGATGTAACCCACACCCTCCCTAAAAATAAGGTCTTAGGGAGTCTAGGGTCACGCTCCTTCCCTGCAGAGCACAACAGGAAAGGCTGCTGACTGTGCCGTCTGGAACTCGGACCCTGTCTCCGTGGCCCCTGCAGTGTTCAGGGGCACAGCTCTGATCTGGCAATCCAGACCCAGGGTTAACTCCGGAGCGTGGCCCTTTGGAATGGCCCTCCGGCCTGGCCCTCTGGTGTCCCTCGGTGGGGACATCAAGGATACCAGTCTCCTCCACGTTCATTAATAAAAATCACAAGTAACACTTGTAAAGTATTTTAAGTGTTTCAAGGTGCATTCACAAATGCTATGTCAAAGAACACAGATCAACTGCTAATTACCCACAGAAAGTAGAGAACCAATTCCACAGTTCTGTACAGAAGAGGTTTCAGAAATTTACCTACAAGCCAAACAAAAAGCTACCTCTAGGGGGCATTTTGAAGGAAACCGAACTGGGTACCAAGAGACCTAAATTCTAGCACCACTAAATTCCTAAGTTCAGTTTTTCTGCAATTCCCTACCAACGTCTGGAGGGGCAGGCCCTCCTCTTCGAGTATCTATCTGTCCAACTGATCCCATCACAGCCAAAGGCCCAAAAGCCCCAAGCTCTGTCTACTCTCCCCGCCCCCGAGACCAGAAGAGAGCGCCCAAACCCCTGACCCTTAAGTCTGGGATGGACAGCCAGGACTCCAACTCCCTCCAACACTGAGACAGCCCTAAGCCTGCATAACCTGTATGCGGGGTTCACGTGACCACTCTGCACTCTACTCCCACGTAAACCAAACCCCACCCCCTAATCTCTGCCTTTCTTCCCCGCTCCTCCCCCTCCCTCCACCTAACCGGCCAAAGCGCTCTCTCAGGCCCCTCCCACTCAGCCCCATCTCCCAGGATGGGGACAGTCCCGAGCACAGCTACTCCCCAACTCTCACTCAAGTGCAAGGGTCAGTGAAAGAATGAACTCACCAGCTCCTCAGAAAGTGGGTTGTACATCGTCTGGCAAATTAGCCCTTCCAATTCGCAGTTAGGACATATGTCTGGGTTAAAGGCCAGGTCTGCAGCTGGGGACGTGCGTGAGGTAACCAATGGATGGTCCTCTCGCTTCCCCTCTCTCTAAAAAAATAAATTAATTAAATCCTTTTTAAAAAACCACTATCAGGGTATCCAGATCCCGCAAAACAAGAGGTGCATCTGTGCATGCGACCTCATGCGACCTACACTTCCCAGCATGCTCTCTGCAAGGCAGGGAGGGAGCCCTCCAGCGAGCCTGCTGCAGGCTCCCCAGCGCCTTTCCCCGGTAGTGAGAGTCGCAAATGTACCTCACTCTTGTGGTTTAAGTGAAAAGGAGAAAGGAAAAGAAAACAATCTTTTTGCCATAGGCAAATACGGATCCAGAGGGATGCAAATTCTTCGTTAAAATTTTCCCCTTACACAAAGGTAATGCCTATTCGTTATATCAGTATATCAGTAGATTATTTATAAGTTACCTTCTATAAATAACAGATAAGCAAGAGGATGGGGGGAAAATCCAAACTAAATGGAATTTCATAATAAAGAGAATAACTATGGATGCCGTGGGGTGTGTGTGTGTGTGTGTGTAATTCTAAAAATAAATCTGATAGTCCCATTCCTGGTCATGAATACCGGTGTGTGTGAAGAGAGGACAGGAGGTGAAATATTGAATAAGATCATGGTTTGGGAATAAATATTTTTTTCTAGAGCTTTTTTTTCTGTTAGCAATTTAGCTTATGTTCACTTTAATGCTACTAAAATAGTGCTTTGATGAGTCCTTGTCGATTAATTTGTGCCCTCCTCCACAACTGTTCTTGAGAATAAAGCCCGACAAATGAATTTAATTAAAAGGAAATGTACATATCTAACTTTTATCTATACGAAGAATATATATGGGCTGCAGAGAATAGGGAATAAGGATGAGGACGAAATTAAAATCAGATTCAAAGCCCACTCTAAGGTTGAAGGGCTGGGTGGAAAAAAAGTGAAGAGATTAAGGGAAACAAAAAAACAGACACAGACAACTGTGTGGTGATTGCTAGAGGGAAAAGTGATGGAAGGAGGTAAAAGAGGACGAAGGTGAGATAAATGGTGATAGACTTGACTTTGAGCGGTGAATGTACCATGCAACATACAGATGATTATAGAGTTGCACATTTTAAACCTATATAACTTAATGTCACCCCAATAATTCAATAAAAATAAAATAGGTTGTTTCTATGCATATACATACAAATTACAGTCATATATGTGTAAGTGTGTAGTATATATACTTTAAAAATTAAAAGAGGGCCTGGCCAAGTAGCTCAGTTGAATAGAGCCTTGTCCTGATAAGCTCAGGCTGCAGGTTCGCTCCCCAGTCAGGACGCATACTAAAATCAGGCAATGAAAAAGCATAAATAAATGGAGCAAATAGATGATCATGTCACCACCAAGGGACTGGGACCAAGTTGGGTCTGCTGCGGCATGGTCTGGAATGTGTGCCTTTTTGACTTCGTGCAGGAAAGATTTCAAGACATGAGTTCAGATGATTTTGAGAGTACGTTTATTAAAGATGAATACAGTGAAATAAAGGGCAGGCTTGGGATGGAAGAAGCAAGAACACAGCAACAGGAGCGAGCCTGGGTGGAGGTGCTTTTTACCTCACTGAGGTTAGACAAAAGGAGGGCCCTTGGAGACAGGATCAGCGGCCCTCTGCTCTTCCTGGTTGCAAGTCTCATCGGAGCCCTCAGTGCTTAGGAGAAAGCAGACGCAAGCCTGAAGGAGGAAGGTGGGGCGGTGCAGGCATGCTCAAGGGAGAGAATGTGTACATCTTTGCCTGGAGGGGTTTTATCAGTTTTTTAAAGGCAGGAATTTTAGGTGAGATTCCCTCTTTAAAAATGACTGAGTGGAACCTGTGAAGCCATATAAACCTGGGGTTTTCTTTTAGGGAAGATTTTAAATTATAAATTCAATTTCTTTCACTGTTATCGGGCTATTTTGAGTATTCTCTTCTTTACCCAGTTTTGGTAACTAATGTATTTCAAGGACATTTCCCATTTAATCTAGTTAGCAAATTTTTGAAATAAGGTTACTAATAACTTTTTCATTGACTGCAGAATAGTGGTGTCACCTCCTTTATTCATTAGTAATTTCTGTCCCCTCTTTGTTGTGTTGTGCCTATCCAAAGATGTATCAATTGTACTGGTTATTTCAGCGAATCACCTTTTGTCACTGGTTTTTCTCTGTTGTTTATGTTCCAGTTCTGGGACTGACAAACATTTTCTGTGGAGTGCCAGAGAGAGAATATTTTAGGTTTTGTGAACCACTTCCAGTCCCTGTTGCACAGTTTGTTTTACAATCCACTTTTTAAAAATGACTCTAGTTTAGGGACCGTATGGAAAAAGGCAACTAGCCAGATTTGGCCTGTAGTCTGACCCGTTCTGACTCGTTGATTTGTGCACTTATATTTATTACTTATTTCTCTTACTTATTTGGGGTTTTATCACTCATATCTTTCTATCTTCATAAGGTGAAAGCTTAGGTAATTGACATTTCCTCTAATAAAATAAGTTAAAACTATACAATTTTCTCTAAGCATCACTCTAATAGCATCCCTGATACATTGATGTACTGTTTTCATTTCAATATTATCTAATTTCTCTTGGGATTCAACCCTATGTAGGCTACCAAATAGAAAAGGTGTTGAAATTCTATTCTCTCCAACTTATCGGAAAAAAATCCACAGTTGGATTCCCTACCATCCTGCCCCTGACACACTGGCATGACATTTTGACCTGTTATATTCTAAGAATGTCTGAAATAGGATAGAGCTCAACTGTGAAAAAAACTTGAAGTTGAAACAAGCATGACACCTAATAATTTAAGTGACCATCAGCATATAAATCTTTAAATAAACATTAGCATCTCAGTGACAGACATGATTAACATTTTAATCATTTAACCTATAAAGCAACCTAAGGCATATTTTCTACATTATCAGGTAGTTCCATTTGTTTCAGCTTTTAACTCTGCCTAAAGACTTTGAAATATCTAAGAGTTCATGTACTGTGCAATGTTTCAAAACCTGGGTAGGAGACATGGTTTCTTGCACAATCTCTCAAATTCCAGTTGTTTAAAATGAGAACAGGCTATGTTCGCTTCAGCAGCACAGAGGTAAATTGGAACGGAACAGAGATTACCACGGCCCCTACGCAAGGGTGACACACACATTCACGGAGTGCGGCATACTTTTTTAAAAAATTGAGAACCATGCTTGACTCACAGTGCTCCAGAAACATCTAACAGTAGTACTACTAAAAGTAGAAAGGAGGAAGTAAGAAGTACCCTTTTTAATAGAATAATATGGCTAATATGTTAAACATATTAGGAGGCAGTTGAAAAAAAATGTACAGGAACCCCCTGCCTCTTTAATGGGCGTGGAATTACTAGCTGTGTGTAGGAAACCATGAAGTAGAAGGTAAACATTTGAAAATAAAGGTACTGAATCTTATAAGAATCTAGGACATGAAATGAAATAGAAGGGGTATAAAGCTTTCTTCTTGCTGAAATTATGCACAGAATTAATAGGATGATAGCGAAGAGAGATAAATGCTAGAAACACAATGAATTGTAATGGTTGAAGTTTCTCTGAAAATATTACTTGGTTTCATAAGAGGCCTAACAGGTAAACTGAACCTCAAGGAAAGTCTAAAAGTTTGACAAACGATTGTTATGACTGCAAAATTTGCATTATCATATAGTTTCTAAGATGACAACATTGAACAACAAGACACATGGATGTTTTAGTTTCTGACATGTTTGTTCAAAAAAAAATCCCATACGTTTACATCCCAGCCCAACATTCATCTTCAAAATGACTAGTAAAAAATGTCTGCAATTCACTTCTTTTATTTAAAATCACTATTTAAAAGTTAAATATTTTTTTAGATCCTAATCAGGCCATTTAAGGAAATTGTTCTATTTTTTAATTAAAGTAATAATCATGGTTATTATTTACCACTTTCAATTTTAAAACATCAAAGTCTAAGAAGTATTTGATCTAAAAAAAATTTAAAAATCAGGTTCAAAATGATGCAGCAGCTTCACCTTCATTCAGGAAAACAGTTTAGCCCCTGCTGGTGTGGCTCAGTGGCTTGGGCATCATCCTAAAAAACCGGGAAGTCACCAGTTCAATTCCCTGTCGGGGCACATTCTTAGGTTGCCAGCCTGGTCCCTGGGTGGGGGCATGTGAGAGACAACGCACTGATGTTTCTCTCCCTCTCTTTCTCCTTCCTTTCCATGTCTCTAAAAATAAATAAATCATTTAAAAAATAGACTTAGGAATATTTTTATAGCAATCCCTATTTTCATATTATTTGACAATAAATATTTATAACATATAAGACTAGGTTACTAGTTTTTATGTTATAAATAAATATTTATAACACATAAGACTAGTTACTAGTTTTTAAAACATACAAGGTATGTTTTTAAAAGGAAAGCATACCTTGGATAATGACAGAATTTGATAATTAAAGAAATTATTTGTGATAATAAAATGACAGCTCAATAAAACAGGCTTACTTTTTTTCAAACAAACTAAAAAATAACAGTATAACTTCTAATTCTTAGGCTGTCATAAGGGAATTTACAGGGCAGCAAAACAGATACACTTGAACCAGTATCTCAAAAACACTGTAGCCCCAACAGATTCCACAAACAAGAAACTGGAATCCAATAGCCTTTCAAACACATTTCTTGTTAAATTACTCAACATAATGTAGAGACAGAATACAGAAAACCATGTGATGTTCAAACCAATTCAATTCTATCTGGAGGTGAAGTGACACGCTGCCCAGTCCTCCTCGTCCCCAGTAGGACAGGACACTGGCGGGGCTAAGAAGTTGGTCGGAACTCCAACTCTCCACTGCCACGTGGTCTTTGCTGGGTCAGGGAACACCTCCAAGCTCCACTTGCCTCGTCTATAAATTGGTGATAATGCCAGTCTCATACATTTGCTGCAATGATTAAAGAATGCATGTCAAAATGCTTAGTAGAATGTTTATATGGAAGACACATACGATAAAGGAAGCTTTTAAAATTTCAGTTCAGATCATCACAAGGATACAAAGACCCTAAAGTGTACATAACAGTGCTTATGTAAACGTGATACTGAGTTGAAAACAGGACTGTGAACAGGAACTTCTTGTGCAGAACCACATCTGCTGTGTGATGGGAATGGCAACACTGCCCACAGCCATGCTGCTGTCCTCCTTCAGCCTTGTTTCCTGTCTCTTTTCCCTGTGCACTTTAAATACTGTTTTAAGTCTGCCACTGACTACTGAAGCCTTTATAAGTACTTTGGTTTCATCCTCTTTGTTCTATACACATCAAGAAAGTGAGGAAGACCTATATGTAATATTTTTATACTCTTGTGAAATAACAAACCATACTGCTTTTGCAGCTACAATTTATCCTTTTATACTTTGTGTTTTAGGATGTGGGGGAAATGACGTCACACAGGGTGAAGGCAGGCAGGTGTAAATATCCATATTCACTTCCCACGAACATAATTTGGATTTGAATGCCAGTCCTACATCACTTGCAGGATGATTACACGTGGTTGTCCCATTGTTGTCCTGACTAATCAGTTTACTTCCACATTTTAAAAAGCTGTCCTTTACAGTTAACAAGTCAATTATGTGTAATTGAGATTTTTCTAGCATTCTATAAAAAACTCTTACTGTTAGGTCTGAGCCAAAATGTCTGATATAGCAGTGTTATGTTTTGAAATATGGTTTTTCAAACTTGCTTCTTAGTACGAATTAAGCACTTCTGTAGTGCTTAATAATTTTGGAGCTATTAGTGAAGGTCTCCCATGTAAATTCAAATAATTTCTAGCCATGTAAGTTCTATGACGTGCAATAAAATTTTGATCACTGAATTGGGGTTTTCTCATTCAACTGAAAGGGTTTCTGTTCAATATGAATTCTTTGATGAACCATGAGAGTAGATTTCTTGCTGAAAGCTCTTCTACATTCACTGCATTCATAGGGTTTTTCTCCAGTATGCATTCTGTAATGTCCAGTGAGATGTGACTTCTTGCTAAAGGCTTTTCCACACTCACTGCATTCATATGGTTTAGTCCCAGTATGGATTCTCTGATGCACAATGAGTTGTGATTTTTGGATAAAAGCTTTTCTGCATTCACTGCATTCATAGGGTTTCTCCCCAGTATGAATCCTCTGATGTTCAATGAACTGAGAACGCCGGAGGAAGGCTTTCCCACACTCATTGCATTGGTATCTTTTGTCCCCAGTGTGAGTTCTCTGATGTATAATGAGATCTGACTTCTGAATGAAGGCTTTTTTACATTCATTACATTCAAAGGGTTTCTCCCCAGTATGAGTTCTGTGATGTAATCTTAGTTCTGACTTCCTGTTGAAGGCTTTTCCACACTCACTACACCCATGGGGTTTCTCCCCCGTATGAATTCTCTGATGTACAACGAGCTGGGACCGCCAGATGAAGGCTTTCCCACATTCATTGCATTCATAGGGTTTCTCCCCAGTATGAGCTCTTTGATGTACACTGAGTGTTGACTTTTTGATAAAAGTTTTCCCACATTCATTGCATTCATAGGGTTTCTCCCCAGTATGAGCTCTTTGATGTACACTGAGTGCTGACTTTTTGATGAAAGCTTTCCCACATTCATTGCATTCATAGGGTTTCTCCCCTGTGTGAATCCTCTGATGAATAATGAAGTTTGACTTTTGGATGAAAGCTTTCCCACATTCACTACACTCATAGGGCTTCTCTCCTGTGTGAGTTCTCTGATGGACAGTGAGTTGGGACTTCTGAGTAAAGGCTTTTCCACATTCACTGCATTTGTATGGTCTCTCCCCAGTATGAATTCTTTGATGGACAATGAGTCCTGACTTTCCAGTGAAGGTTTTTCCACACTGAATACATTTATGTTTCCCACTGGTTAGAGTTTGTGGTTGTACAAAGAGGTGTGACCTGTGCATGGAGGCTCTGATGTGCTCATGAGCTGTGTTCAGATGAAACACTTTCCCCAGTGTATTACATTCATGGTTTAGCTCCTTAGTCAGTGATTCACTATTACCGAATGAAACTTGATTCAAACACTTGTCTTGGTTTCCCCGGTGACTTACATCACCTCTCAGTTTCCCATCTTCAAAAATTGAGTATCCTATCATGTTATGGAGTACCACTTCTTCAGAAATGATCTTCTGTGGAGTTAATTCTTTCACTTTGGGTCTAATTTCAAAGGCTGAAAAAATCCAAAATGTAATGATGTTACTTCACTCTTGAGCTTTGAAAAATATGAAGCAAAACACAAAGTTCTTCATTTTAATAAGAACAGCAAATCTGATCATGAGTATGGTCTTGGTCGGCTTTGAAATTTAAGAGTATGATCTTAAAACCCAAAGACAGAAGAACAAGAAGATATTTTAAAAAGGTAAAATTGGAGAAATGGAAAAAGAAGAGTTTATGAACTCAATCGAGGTTCCATATCATGGTTCCACATGGTCCCCCACACTTCTGCCCCACACCCCACTCCACCACGAGGCTTTGTGAAGAACAAAGGCAGACCAAAAGGTAACTTCAGGAAAGACAAAGAAAGAATGGTAGCAAAAAAGAACCGAGAGTAAGTTAAAGTGATCAGCAGAATGATTAAACCCACACTAAATATAAAAATATTGTATAAGTAACTGAACAGATTAGAGCACACTGCAGAAAAGAGATTTTATAGGACTGTACATGTATCTTAAAGTATCAGATGACCTAAAAAGGCATGGAAGGTTCTATTTAAAGGGAGCAATCCTGAGTTAGAAGAACAGGTGACTTCAGAGGAAGAAAAGGTGAAAAAGAAAGAAGACATACCCTCTAGTTTGGGGTGGTAGGGATTGGGAAGAAAAAAAGGAGGAAATCTAGGGCCCTGGATGTAAAAAGAGAACCACAAAACCAGAAAACTCAAAACTCCCCCCTAATCACAAAAAGGAAGGAAGGAAGAAAGGAAGTGAGGGATCCTACTAAAATACCTAGTACCTAAATTTTGTTGTATTAGTGGAAAAGAACTCCAGCCCTGGCTGGTGTGGCGCGGTGGATTGAGTTCCAGCCTGTGAACCAAAGGGTCACTGGTTCGATTCCCAGTGAGAACATATACCTGGGTTGTGGGCCAGGTCCCCAGTGCAGGGCACACAAGGGGCAACCACACATTAATGTTTTTCTCCCTCTCTTTCTCCCTCCCTTCCCCTCTGTCTAAAAAATAAATAAAAATTTAAAAAAGAAAGAATTCCATTGAATTAGAATCTTAAACCATGACATGATAAAAATTAACAGAAGAAAAGTAAAGTACATAGAAAACTATAGAAAAATCAGGAAATAAATTTGTATAGAAATCAACAGAGGACACTGTCCCCTAAAAAAAAAGAAAGAAAAAAAAACCTAGCCATGAAGCAGAAGAAAATTTTGTGTGAACTCCAAATAGAATTAAATACACTCAAGCAAACATGAGGACATGGAAATACACCATGAAACAGAACTTTATAAAAAAATTAAATGGGAAAAAAAGGGGAGAGACGAAAATGAAATGAATAAACTTGGGGGAAAAAGTGGAAGACTAAATTATAAGATGCAGGCAGGGAGAACACGCTCAAATAAAAATTTAATAAGCAGCATTGAAAAAAGGCAAGGAAACAATGAAGATAGTAAAAATAAAGAATCAAGTAAAAATGGTCATAGATAAAGTAACGAAAAAGGAAGACAGACAGAGAAAAAATATTTCTATTATTAAAGTCCTGAAAAAGCCCTGACCACCTTATAGGGTGTTTAATATGTAGCAGTGTCATTTAGGTATTCAACAATCTCATGGCCATGTGTGGTCCTCAGCCATTTCTAAACATCTATGGCCTTCAAAAATGATTTCCTAAAAAATATTTCAAGGCTAGACATTGCCTTATTCAATATGAATCTTACGTCCCTGCCTCCCATATGCCAGGTTCTCACTTACCTGGATAAGCCCAACTTGAGATTTCTCCCTCCTCCATCCATGGCTCTCCTTGCTTCAACAAGAAGATTTTATCTGACTTCAGAGATTGATACCCTGTTTATGGGAAACGATATAGGATTTGGGCATTAGTGGACAACCAACCATCCTAGAACTTGAGCCCATTACATCATGTATCAGAATGGCTAAAATTAGAAAAGACTAACATCACCAAAGCTTGATGGAACTCTCATATATTGCTAGTAGGATATAAATTAGTATAACGTCTTTGGAAACTGGCTGTATCCACCAAAGGTAAATATGCATTTTCCCTATGACCCAGAAATCCTATTCCTATATATATACATATATACTTAACAGAAGTGAAATCCTATTTCCACCAGAGAATATGTATAAGAACATTCATTTAAAAAAGGAACATTCATAACAGTTTTGTTCATGATAGCCCAAATCTGAAATAACTCACATGACCATCAAAGACAGTGTGAGTCAACGGATGAATTACCATACAGTCACTCAATGGAACACAAAGCAGTAAGAATCAAACTACTGTCGCATGCCAAAACATGGCTGAATTTCACAGATACGAAGTTCAATGAAAGATGCCAGATGACAAGAACTTATATACTGTGTGATCACACTTGCATGAAGTTCAGGCATGAACAAAATGTGTAGGGACAGAGGCCACAGTCGTTCTCTCTCCTGGAGCTAAGTGGGAGACTGCTGGGTGCTGGAAGTGTTCTATAGCTTGATCTGGGTAGTGGTTAAGTGAGAGCATGCATATGAAAAACCGTATTAAGCTGTGTCTGAGGATCTGAGTATTTACTATACACATTGTATTTCAATTTTGAAAAACTAAGGACTTGGGCCCAACACATTGTCTTTAGTCTCCAAGGAATGAGCCTAAAGATGCAATTCCCATTTCCTTTTCATCCAAATTCCCAGAAAAGTAGAAGCATAGTATGGGTACTCAAAATTAATAAATTTTTGACACTTATTGCTTGAAATGAAGCTCATTAAGCATTCAGAGACAAAACAGTTTTTAATAAATAGGAACGGAAAGGCAGTCATTTGAGTACTACGGTGGGTTTAACAAATGTCCATGAATCCTTTGACACTGTTTCATTCAAGACGGAGAGCCTAATCCTCCGCCCCATGAGCACTGGCTGTACTTAGTCACTCCTAATAAACACAATGAGGTAAAAGTGTTAATGTGTGATTTTGGAGACTTGGTCAAAAAGGGCACTATGACTCTGGCATTGCGACTCCCTCTAGCTCCTCTCAGGAAGACCAGTCTCTCCGGGGCAAGTTTGCCATGTCACGAAAGCAATCTCACCAGTAAGGAACTGAGGCCTCCTTCCACTCACTGAACGATAAGGAACCAGCGGCTCCTCCCAGGACCACCGGAGTGAGTCACCCTGGAAACGGATCCTAGACTCCCAGCCCGGCTTTCAGACGGCTGCAGCCTGACAGTACCTGACCACAACCGCGTGGAAGACCACAAGCCAGAGCCACCTAGCTAAGTCTCTCTAGATTCCTGACCTACAGAAATTGTTTATTTTGAGCCACCAAATTCTGGAGTAGTTATTATACAGCAATAGGTGGTTAGTATCAACCAGTACCCGCGGAGGAAAGATGTCCTCACCCACTGCAACAAGGTTGCGATAGTTCTCCAGCATCACATCCCGGTACAGGCTCCTTTGAGCAGAGTCCAGCTGCTGCCACTCCTCCTGAGTGAAGTCCACAGTCACATCCTTGAATGACACAAACCCCTGTAACAGGACATTCCTGTTCAATCTTAAGTGAAAAGTACTGGATAATGTATGTAAAAATGTT
Organism: Sturnira hondurensis; assembly: GCF_014824575.4. Classification (NCBI taxonomy): domain Eukaryota; kingdom Metazoa; phylum Chordata; class Mammalia; order Chiroptera; family Phyllostomidae; genus Sturnira; species Sturnira hondurensis. The sequence continues at coordinate 24,833 of NW_028072673.1, read as the reverse complement.
GAGAAATTATTGCTGTTTTCATCGTGGAGAGTTCAGCATGATAAATTAAAAATATTACTATGTAGCTAATTTTTTAATCCTCAACCAAGGGTATATTTCTTGATTGTAGAGAAATAGAAAGGGCCAGGATGGAGGGCAGGAGACGGAGAAACACCGACTGGCCGGCTGCCTCCTGCAACACTCCCCAACCAGAGGTCAAACCGGAAACCGTTTGGTGTGTGGCATGACAATACAACCAACTGTACCACCCAGCCAGGGCACCAGGCCAATTTCTTATTTTAGAAAGAAAAGGAAAGAAATACTGATATGAGAAACATCGATCAGTTGCCTCCCATATGCATTCAACCAGGGACTGAACCCACAGCCCAGGCATGTGCCCTGACCAGGATTCAAACAGGTGACCTTTTGCTTTGTGGTACAACATCCAACCAGCTGAGCCACACTGGTCAGGACTGAGGCCAATTTTGTGTTCCACTATGTGGGAGAAGCAGAAACTCCTATTATAAAAACTTTACCATTGAGTCCTGGCTGAGTGGCTCAGTGGACTGAATGCTGGCCTGTGAACCAAAGGGTCGCCAGTTCGATTCCCAATCAGAGCACATGCCTGGGTTATAGGACAGGTTCCTGGTAGTGGGCGTGTAAAAGACAACCACACCTTAATGTTTCTCCCCTCTCTTTCCCCAACCCTTCTTCTCTCTCTAAAAATAAATAATATCTTTAAAAAAAACAACTTCGCCATTGAGAATCATTCACTCTCTTTCCATCAGTATTTATTAAGCACCTACATGACCAGCACTATTTGGGGCTCGGAATACTCAATATTTTACTCAAATATGAGTAAAGTTTACGGACTAGTAGATGGAGGCAAACAAATAAATATATAAATGCTATAAGGTGTTAAGTGGGTTATGCTAGAAATGGGAAAGAGTGATTTTGAGGTGCTGAGTTGGGTTTCGCAGAAGATTTTCGTAAAAGATTCATAAATTTATAGAAAATGAACAGTGAATTTATGCAAAAATATACATGTGAAATTGTAAAAAAAGTTAACAACAGCAGCTGGCCAGGACTCCAGGGTGATGGGGCACAAAGCAGACACAGGGAACGAGGGAGCCACATGCAGGACAGCCACAGAGAGGCAGGCGTACAGGGCTGAGCTGAAGGGAGGACACGTGGGGGTACAGGCTCACAGACACAAAGGCGCGAGTACACGGGACACTGGGTGAGAAGTGGGACGGCCACATCGCTTTAGGGGGCCTCACCACAGAATATTTACTAATTACACGTGGAAAAAGTGACTTTGTGAGAGGGCCAGCTGGGCCCGCCAGAATCAGTGAGGGACAGATGGTCAACGCCCCCAGGAGGAGAGGCAGGGACCCCTTCAAGGGACGGAGGACCCTAGGCTGGTCAGGGGCACATCAGACAGCTGCAGTGCCGCGTCATGGAGCAGAAGGAACTGAGGGTCACCCAGACTAAAGGGGACAGAGCAAGGTGGTCCCTATGGGCGGAGCAGCTTGTTCTCAGGCAGGTCAGGAGCAAGTTCTCTGCCCTGTCCCCCAACAATTCTACAAGTCTGTGACTGTCCCCCAAGGAAAAACTTAAAGCAAACAGATACTTAGCATATCTCTAAGACAAGGTTTCCAATGTAAAAGGACTTAGTATTTTATAATGTTTGATTAAAAAATTGAGATCTTATTTACTAAGGGTAAGAAGTAGAAGAGAGTCCTGACTGGTGTGGCTCAGTGGATTGAGCACCAGCCTGGGAACCGAAAGGTCACTGGTTCAGTTCCCAGCCAGGGCACATGCCTGGGTTGCAGGCCAGGTCTCCAGTCTGGGGTTGGGAAGAGAGGGGTGGAGGTGGGGCAGTGGGGGGTTGTGGGAGGCAACTGATCGTTTCTCTTGCAAGACAATGTTTCTCTCCCTCTGCATCTCCCTCCCTTCCCCTCTCTCTAAAAATAAATCTTAAAAAAAAGATGTAGAAGAGTAGAAAAAAAGGGGAAACTGCCAAATGCTCTATCCAGTCGGAAGTCAGAAGGAACCACATTACTCCTGATTTTAAAATTCAGTAATGTTTCTGGAAAACTTCAAGGCAATTGCTAGTGAAATTAAAAGCAGGACATGCACTTTCAAATGCTCTGCAGAAGCCAGAAGCTAAGGAACCCTAGTTTCCAGGGCCAAGCAAGAGAGCGTAAAAGAAGGAGAACACAGGGGAGCAGCACCAGGCTGAGTGTAGCACAGACCACACAGCTACCCCGACGGGCCACACCAGAGGGAAGGGAACAGCCAAACACACAACCTAAAACCAATGAGCGTGCCACCCAAAAGAAAGTGAAGCAGAGAGAGATAAGGGAGCGAGGGTGGCTTTCTCTGGTTGAGAATTACAGGTGACACTGTGCCCCTATTTACTGACTTAAACTAATATGAGATGTTTCAGAAGTTCCAGAGACCACCAGGAAGGCTGGTGAGAAAGGAGCATGGGGAGGCTCTACCCCATGAGCCTGTGTGGGAAACAGACTGCGTCATGGTTGCTCTCCACAGGAAATGCTCGTGTAAAGTACCAGGGAAGCCAGTGGAGTTCCCAGGGCTCAAAAATAGGCCAGTGGACATCACAGAAAGAGGCAGAAGGGGCCCAGCTGGCCCAGCCCAGCTGACGTGAGACAGTAAGGCAAGTGACTTACATTTAGTACATTTACCAAAAAATATTACACATAAAAGTTCTACTAAAGTTCTACTAAAAAGCGAATAGTATATTCCCTGGTAAGATGTGGAGGGGGAGAAAGATCATCCCAGATAAAGGGAGGGGTAAGTAAAAGGCATGGAGACATAAAAAAGAACGTGGCAAATTCAAGAACTATGAGTGCTTCAGGATAATGCTCTCGAACACCAATTATTCATATACTGCCTTCACAATTTTTTGTCATATCTGCATACCACCTGTTACTGATTTAATATTTAACCCAACTCAACTTTTTTTAACTTAAATATATGTATATTGAAAGGAAACCACTAAAGAGAAATGAAAATACCAACAAAAATCTACAAAGTAAGTATATACTGGTGAAATGTGATGTGTGGGATTTGCTTTAAAATACTCTAGAAAACAAATAAAGGAAGAAAGATGTAAGCCCTGGCTGGTGTGACTCAGTGAATTGAATTGAATTGAGTGCTGGCCTGCAAACCAAAGGGTTGCTGGTTCAATTCCCAGTCAGGGCACATGCCTGGATTGCTGGCCAGATCTCCCTCCAGCTGGAGGCATGTGAGAGGCAACTGATTGACATTTCTCTCTCTCTTTCTAAAAAATAAAATCTTAAAAACAAAACAAAACAAAACAAGACATAGCCATATTTAATCTAATCAATTTATTTGTATACTAGTGTTCACAGCCAAAAGACAGAAACAACTCAAGTGTCCATCAGCAGATGAACATGTAAACAAAATGTGGTATGTCCACATTACGGAACATTATTTAGCCACAAGAAGGAATGGAATTCTGATACATGTTATAACATGCATAAACCTTGAACCCTTGCTGGATGAAATAAATTAGACAAATTTTTTTGAACAAATACTGCATGATTCCATCTAAACAAGTAAATTCATAGTCAGAAATCGGTTCTGAGGTTACCAGGTGCTGTGAGTAAGAGAAAAGAATAAGGAGTTACTGCTCAGTGGGTACTGAGTTTCTGTTTAGGGTGGTAAAAAAGTTTTGGGAATAGTGGTAATGGACACACGAATTATAAATATAATCAATACCACTTAAAAATGGGTAGAATGGCAAATTTTATTACATCTATTTTACCACACAAAAATCCTAGTTGTCCAAGTTCAGATCAAGGTACCTATTCTAGTAAATATCCAAGTAGCTCTAAGTAGGCAACTGGACTTCAGTGGGATAACAGGTGCTCAGAACAAAAACCAAAAAGCATGGAATTCAAGCAGAGAAAAGAGAGAATGTAAGAAGTGGGGAAATCCCTGATGGGTGTGGCTCAGTCTGTTGGGCACCCTTCCAGGAAAAAAAAACGTTACCAGTTTGATTCCTGGTCAGACACATGCCTGCATTGTGGGTTTGTCCCCAGTTGGGGCATGTATGAGAGGAAACGATTGATGTTTCTCTCCCTCTTTCTCCCACCCTTCCCCTCTCTCTAAAAATAAATAAAACCGTAAAAAAGAAGTGGGTAGAGGGATGTAACAGACAGTGACAAAAATGGAGGAACAATGGACCAGAGGTCTGAATGGAAGTGAAGAAATGCTAGAATCAAGGTACTAAAGTAAATAAGCTAGAAAAAGAAGTAACAGCCAGAGAATGAAATGCTTGGAGATGGTAGTTACTAGGAGTCAGAAATCTAGCATATGATGGTGGGAATTGCTGGCTGCAATGGAGTAGAGGGAAATAATCTCGGGAGTGAGGAGTTACACTGGCACCACTAGTACAACAGCACTGTGATACTGTGATTTCTGATTAGAAATATATTTCGTTTTCATCCTGGTTCTTGGCATAGAGCTCCTAAAACCCAGGAATTTCCTGGTAAAAGAGATAAAGGTGTCTTTTGTTATGCTAATAGTGACTTGGAAAGCACGAAAGAGAATAGAGAATTAGAGAATAGAGAATAGAGTTGCTAGAGAATAGAACAGGGGTGTCAAACTCATTTTCACCCGGGGCCACATCAGCCTCAAGGTTTTGCCTTCAAAGGGCCAACTGTAATTTTAGGACTGTGTAAATGTAGCTACTCCTTAACAGTTAAGCAAGAGCTCAGCACTGCCGATCCAGGTAGAAACAAGGTGCTGGGCTGGATAAAACAAGGTGGAGGGCTGGATTTGGCCCACGGGCCTTGTGTTTGCCACCTGTGGAATAGAGGACAGGAACTTTTTGTCCCACTCCCTGAGTTCCAAGGAAGGGAATGGGGCTAGAAGGTGAATCAGTCACCAACAGCCAATGATGTAATTAACGGTGCCTATGTAATGAAGCCTCCATAAAGACCCAACAGTAGGGGGAGTCAGAGAGCTTCCGGGCTAGTGAACCGGATGCCTCCACATACTACATGTACGTGCCAGGCCCCAAACTCCACGAGGACAGACCTTCTTTGTTCCAGACCTCACCATATGTATTCTTCACCTACCTGTTGAATTGTATCTTTTAATATCCTTTGTTTCGATGTAATAACCTGGTAATCTAGCCAGTAAACAGGTTTCCTGAGTCCTGTAAATAGCTCTAGCAAATTAATTGAAACAAAGGAGGGGGTTATCAATCAACAAATTGATAACCACTGACTTACAGCCAGTGGGAAGCACAGGTGACAACCTGGACTTGAAATTGGCATCTGAAGTGTGTGTGAGGGGAGAAGGATTGAGCCCTTAACCTACCGGATCAGATGCTAGGCCCAGGTACATAATGTGGAAGTTGAGTTGAATGGTGGAACACCCAGCTGGTGTTGAAGAACTGCTTGGTGGTATGGGGGGTGGGGTGGGGTTGAAGAACACATTGCCTCTAGGTGCAGCGTTATAGGTACCCAAACTTTATAACCCAGAAGTCCCCAAACTTTTTAAATTGGAGACTGTAATATTATAATAAGAAATATATAGTTTGGCCTTTATCCCTGGCTCATGCTCAGAGTTCCTAGAACTTTATAATTGCCTGAGCAATAAAGAGGCTAGCAGCATCTTTTTTTTCTGATATTTGGTCTTTGACTCTGGTTCCTGACACACAGCTTCTAAACTGCTTGGAATTTCATGAGTGTTAGGAGTACCTTTTGCTCTAACGAGGCAACTCTTGGTGAGACGTGTTTCAGTTAAAAATAAAAAAGCATGCACATCAAGAATATAAACCTTTAAAAAACATAAATTATATTTAAGCACTTCAACACCGAGGTATTATGGTCACTAAAAATATATGTAAAAGTAGAAGTTCTCGTCTTCCCACTCCGGCCTTCCTGCAGGCCATCCTGTACCACTAAGGGGTGGGTGCTCTCCTCTGTGAGGACCACTCTACGGAAGCTGTATGCCACATGGCGGGTCCAACCAAGAGAACATTTTACATGAAAATTAAATAATATATACTTTCAAATAAAAACATTTAAAGCTGTATGGCAACCACTAAGATGCTGGCCAGCAGTATTTGGCTGAGTGATAAACCAACAGATACAAACAAATTTACTTGATCTTCACTATTCACCGAGTATGTTCACTTGATACAGACTTGGAGACTCTTGACCTATTGCATCTTATTTATTTTTTATCTTTCCCCAAGGACATTTTTTCATTGCTGTTAGAGAGAGAGGAAGGGGAAAAGGAAGGGAGAGAAATATCAATTAGAGAAAGAAGCATCAACGGGTTGCCTCCCACAGGCACATGAACCGGGAATCGCACATGCCCAAACCATGGACCAAACCCACAACCTAGCTCTGTGCCCTGACGGGGAATCAAACATACAACCCTTCTGTTAAGGGACAACGCTCCAACCAACTGAGGCACACTGGCCAGGGCTCAACCTATTGCATATTCAAGAAAAAAATTTGATTACTTTCTTTATTGGTTAAAAATGCAAATTAAAATGGATGCTATTATTACCTTTAATGACATAAATCCCCAGGACCAATTTCACAAATCCCTGGGGCTGAGAATTGCTATTCCAAAAATTACAGATTTTATTCATGAATCAGGGCAGATTGTTTAACTGCTGTGTACTTGGACCTCATTATTTTACTGCCTAGAAATTGAATTCTGCCTTTCTATTAGGCCCTATACTTATTATGAGAAATAGTCTAAGAAACAGCTATGGAGCCCTGGCTGGCGTAGCTCAGTGGATTGAGCGCGGGCCTGTGAACCAGACGATCGCGGTTCGATTCCCAGTCGGGGCACATGCCTGGGTTGCAGGCCGGTTCCTTGCAGGCTAACTACCAGCAGGGGATGCACAAAAGGCAACCATACATTGATGTTTCTCTCCCTCTCTCCTTCCCCTCTAAAGATAAATAAACAAATAAAATCTTTAAAAAAAAAAAAGAAACAGCTATGGAGAAACCTATTATGGAACTCATAATGGACTGGTAATTATTAGGGACACTGCCTACAAGATCATATGTATGCAGATCCATTAAGAGAGTAACTTCAAACCCAAATACCACAAAAATCTTCACCTTCCTCAAGAAATTAGCACACTTATTGTATAGCTAGCACATTTAATGCAAATGATATGCTCAACTTTAATTACCTATAAAAGATTCCATAGCTTTTATGACTATGCTCCAAGTTTCCTTGGTCTAGATATTTTGTTTTCTCTCATCTCTATATACATTCTTCATTTAATTGAATTAATTTCTAAAAACTGTCTCAAATTCGGTGGAAAACAAAGTGGAGTACAAACAACATACTTACCGGGGACTTAGTCATTTTCTGCTGCTCTTCAGAGGGGGCAGCTACCTGTAAAGCAGAGCTGGGATGAGCAGACAGCCTTGAAAGCCCGAGTATCTGGGCCTGCCCTGGGATTCCCAGAACCACCAGCCTAGAATTTCCTATGATCGGCCACATAAAAGACTATCCTTTGAAGATCGCCCCTTCAAAGGTTGCTTTTAGAGAGATCACAAAGGATTATGCAATGATAACATAAACCTATTAACTTAAAATTCTGAGATCAAGACATGATTTGTTTTTCCCTTGAGGATGTGAATGCATTCCATTATACATTTAAAACTTTTCTCCCCTTGCCATATTTGACAAACCCACAGCTGACATCATACTCATCAGTGAAAAACCGAAAGCTTGTCCCCTAATATCAGGAACAATACAAGGATGCCTACTCCTACCACTTTCAATCAATATAGCACTGGAAGTCCTAGCTACAGTAATAAGGCAAGAAAAAAGAAAGAAATGGCATCCAAATTGGAAAGAAAAAAGTAAAACTGTCACTAAATTCAGGTGACCCTAAAAAACTGCACTAAAAACTATTAAAAGTAATAAGTTAGTTCAATAAAGTCACAGGATACAAAATTAATATACACAAAATAAGTTGCATTTCTATATACTAAAAAGGAGCTATCATAAAGAAAAACTAATCCCATTTACAACTGCATCAAAAAGAATAAAATACCTAACAATAATTGAACCACAGAAGTGGAAGACCTGTATTCTGAAAACTGTAAGGCGTTCAAGGAAAAAATTGAAGATGACACAAATAAATGAAAAAAAATGTACCATACTAAGGAATTGAAAGAATTAATGTTGTTAAAATTAATTTTACAGCCAAAGCAATTTACAGGTTCAGTAAAATCCCCATCAAAATACCAATGGCATTTTTCACAGACCTAGAACAAATAATCATAAAATGTGTATGAAACCACAAAAGACCCCAAACAGCCAAAGCAATCTTAAGAACAGCAAAGCTAGAGGTATTATGCTCCTTGATTTCAAACTACATTACAAAGGTAAACAATCAAAGCAGCAGAGTATTGTACCCAAAACAGACACATGGATCAATGGAATAGAATAGAGCCCAGAAATAAGCCCATGCATATATATTAAATTAATCTATGACAAAGGAGACAAGAATATACAGTAGGTTTTAGATCATCTCCTTCAATAAAAGGTATTGAGAAAACTGGCCAGCTACTTTCAAAAGAATGAAACTGGACAACTCTCATACCATACACCAAATAAATTCAAAATGGATTAAAGACTTGAACGTAAGCCCTGAAACCATAAAACTCCTACGAGAAAACATAGGCAGTAAGCTCTTCGACATCAGTCTTAGCAATGTGTTTTTGGACCAGCTTCCTCAGTAAAAGGTTGCAAACGCAGAAATAAACAAACGGAATTACATTAAACTAAAAAGGTTTTGCAGAGAAGGAAACCATACACAAAATGAAGAGGCAACCTACTGAATGGGAAAAGATATTTGAAAATCGTATATCCAATATGGGGTTAATATCCAAAACATATAGAGAACTTATACAACTTATAACAAAAACTTAAATGTCACAGAACCAAAGTAAGGATTTCGCTGCCTGCCGCATCCAGTAGGCAAATTCTAGAGGCAGAGACTGGGGAGAAAGAAAAGATTTTTATTCAAATGATGTCTAATCCGGGAGAATGGCAGACTCTTGTCTCAAAGCCTGTTCCCTCCGCCCGAGGAAGCCCAGACATCCTCAGCCAGACGAACCCAACGGCAGGCCCCAGTTCCTTCTCCCATTCAAAGTACTGTCCTTTGGGAACCGCGGGCAGCTGCTGAGCGGTCATCCAGGAAGCTCAGCTTGCTGCAGGCCGCCACTGTCCGGCTTCAGGCTCCCTGCGGGAACCTGAGTGTGGGGCCAGCGCTCCCAATGGCCGTGTGACTTCCACGAATAGAAAGTACCTCGAAAGCACCAAATAGTACGGTCTCCAGGTGAGTAAGAGAGTGTCCCTTCCTCCCCCTGGGTTTATATTAGTTTCCGGTATGGGAGGACCAGGTGCTTTCTCAGAATGCCCAATTAATTTCTCAAACTTCCCGGTGTTCTGGGAGGGTCCGCCCCTCGACCAATCCTATCTTTTCCCCAGGCTAGATTGACATGCTTCTTCACTCCAGCACCTCCCCCAGCCGCCATTCTGACCTCTACGTGAGAATGTGCCTGCCTCCCAGTGGGGTCCCACCGCCAATCTGGTGCCGGAAAAAGGGTAGGAGGGTTTTCCCTTATCCAATAACTTGCTAACCTGGTCCCAGCTCAGTGCAATACATCCTCCTGCTGCCATTTTTCCTGGGGGACGGGGGAACCAACCTGTCTCCGGGAGCAGGACGTCTCCGCCCCCAAGGCTGAGCGTGGGAAAGACAGGTGCTTCGTTACCGGCTCCGCAGCCTGTCCTGCTACCAGCAGCACCACTAAATCCTAAACTCCGCAGGGCGGCAGCTACTATCTTGTTCATCGCCCTTCAATTACTCACCACAACAGGACCGAAAATTACGGACCGCTACAAAAGCTCAATCGCTGATCATACATGAATCCCCAACTCCCAATACCGCAGCCAAAGACTGAAACCTCCTGATCCGAAATCGGGCTCAACTTCCCGCCGCCTGCCTCCTCTCGGGGGCCCTCAGCTGACAGCCACGACCTGCCCCCACCACTTCATGGGCCCTGGAACTCTCCCAGTAACCACGGAAATTGGCGCAGCCCCTCACTCGCCGCTTTCGCGATACTTTGAGGGTTGTTAATCCGCTGGAATTGAGGATTAACATGGCCGCGCCCATTAAGGGATATGTAGGAAGTGGGCGACGCCATGTTTCGAATATTGTTAATGCCGTACAACAAAGGAGGTGGAAACTGAATAGTAGAGCTGCGGGAAAAGTGTGGGAACAATGCGGGAGCGACGATAGAAACTAGGAAAGCCAGGTATCTGAGGATGGAGTCAGGGAACCGATTCAGCTAAAATAAGTAGAAATGGGTACGCAGAGAAAGGTGCAAAGCAAAGATTGGGAAGTGGAGTTGGGAAGCAGGGGAAGCCCCTCCTGTTAAACGGATGAGAATGTCTCAAAACGATTGTTCGACATCACAGTACCTGATTTTCCCAATCTGAGGAATACTACTACTACTACTACTACTAATAATAATAATAATAATAATAATTTATTGGGCACTTACTGTGTTTTTAAGGTATGTTATTTGTTTTAAGATTTAAAGGTATTTATAACAATTTACACATAGCTTTCTTTTCTAATATTTTAGTAAAAGTTCTTTAAACTCTATATAATCATCTTTTACATCTGACTCTTATAGTCGTTTATAAAGTCATCAAGCACTTTTTCAGGCCTAGTTGAGGTAGTGCATTTTTGAATTTTGAAAAGTGCTGTCAGGGGGCAGAGTGAGACGCCGAGTAGCTTCCAAGGCTCTGCACACAACGGATTGGACAGAGAACGGCTCTTCGCCGCCATAGCCACCAAGATTGCCTAGACACCGCAACAGCAACCAGCGACCAAAGAAAGCAACACAGCAATCATTCACCCGAATTCCGCAACGCCGTCTAGGCCCGGCCTCCCCGGCCGGAAGTGAAGTGTTTGCCCCGCCCCTGCTTCCCATACCTCGCGAGACTTCGCACAAAGTTTCCTTTTGCGTCTCGGCGACCAACATGCCATCGAGACTGAGGAAGACCCGGAAACTTAAGGGCCACGTGAGCCACGGCCACGGCCGCATCGGCAAGCACAGGAAGCACCCGGGAGGCCGAGGTAATGCTGGTGGCTTGCATCATCACAGGATCAACTTCGACAAATATCACCCAGGTTACTTTGGGAAAGTTGGTATGAGGCACTACCACTTAAAGAGGAACCAGAGCTTCTGCCCCACTGTCAACCTGGATAAACTGTGGACCTTGGTCAGTGAGCAGACACGGGTCAACGCTGCCAAAAACAAGACCGGAGCCGCTCCCATCATTGATGTGGTGCGATCGGGCTACTACAAAGTTCTGGGGAAGGGAAAGCTCCCAAAGCAGCCTGTCATTGTGAAGGCCAAATTCTTCAGCAGAAGAGCTGAGGAGAAGATTAAGAGTGTTGGTGGGGCTTGTGTGCTGGTAGCTTGAAGCTATGTGGAGGGGAAATCATTAAATGCTCACAAGTGCTTTTGTCTTCTAAAAAAAAAAAAAAGAAAAGTGCTGTCAGTGGGAATTTTACTTCAAGTCTCAGGTTTTATTCCCATAGCTTTAGTACAGTTGATTTCTTTTTCGTTTGTCTTATAGAATAGCTGTGATCCTAATGATTTACTTTATTCTTAAACTTATTGCAGTGACACTGAGTAGTAAATTATATAGGTTTCAAGTGTATAATTCTATAATGCATTGTCATTATATTGAATTGTGTTCACCACCCAAAGTCAAATCTTCCATCACCGTACACTTGACCCCCTTACCCTTTTCTATGGAGAAGTCAGGATGGAACAATATTCTCCCCAGGAGATAGCCCTGGGAGAAGGTAAGTCAGAATGTCTTTCATTTGGTGAACTCCAGCCAATCATCCTGGAAAAGAAAATTCAAATGTCCTACCCTGGGAACACATTCCTTGACTGGGATGAGAAGACCCTGTCCCCGCTGAGGACACATCAGATAGGAAGCAGCAGAGGGTAAGTGCTGGGGTACAAACTCTGAAGGACAATTCAGAACCCCTAGATTCTCCTCTCAACCTGGTCTTGAACTTGCTCTGTGGTCTTGGGCCGGCCACTTTCCCTCAGTTCTCTCATTTGTAAAATAGAGGAAGGCTTTGAAATACTCTTTTGAGTATTTCAGTGTTTGCTCACATAAAGAAGAAAGCTTCAGCATCACTGTCGGTGAAAAGCAGGTTAGAATCCACCCAGTTTTTGAAAAAATACCACCATCTAGTGTTATTACTGTTAAATTTATTAAACGAGGAGGCTGTTAGACTGAGGTGGTCCAGTGCCTTAGTAGCCTTCTTCATAAGCAAACCAAAACTTATGCCTGTAAATGCTTCAACTTTAAAAACTCAAAACCCAAGCATAACCCATCACAGACAGCCAAGGAAGGCAACTGTTCAAACTCTAGCCCATCAAGTAATTCCCTTGCTTTGCTTCTGGGTTTTCTCTGGAAAAGCCTTGCTCCCAGCTCATCAGTGGAGTGCTTCTAACCATTTTCCATTTGGTGCTGCCCAATTCAAATCAATTTTTGCTCAAATAAACTATTAAAACTTTTAATATGCCTCAGTTTATCTCTTAACATTACTACAGAAAATCTAGCCCTAACTAATGCCTAAAAACTAATGGGTTAATTATCAAGGTTCACTAGCTCTTTAAAACCAGATACAGTGGACTTAATACTTCTGGAATATTCTCCTCGACCTTATGCCAGGAAAATTACTATTCATGCTCCAAAGCTGGGCTCTAACATTTTCTTCTCTAGTTTTGTTGTTTTTTTCCACAACTCCGAGGCATCTGTTCCTTTTTTATGGGCACAGCTACATATGCTTCCCCTGTCCCAGCCATTGCTACGTGGAACTAGCGTCTCCAGTGTTTGCGTCATTCTCCCCTTTGGTCTGACAGCTGCTCGGGGCAAGACTATGTCAAAATCAGCTTAGTTTTCCTGCCTTTCTTGTTAGATATATATTAGGTTGGCCAGAAAGTTCATTTGGTGTCTTCTGTAAGGTGGTTCTAATAGTGCTTCCTTGTCCTTAAGATCCTTCAAAACAATTTTATTAGATTGTATTGTGACAGCTGTCATATCAATGAACGGTTAAAAAACTTTATGAAAATAGATGTTTGTATAGCCATTTTAATATTGAAAAGGGAAGAAAATAAGCAACATTTTCAGCATGTTATGCTTTGTTTTTGCAAGAAAGGTAAAAATGCAACTGAAATGCAAAAAAACGATTTGTACAGTGTATGGAGAAGGTGCTGTGACTGACTGAACATGTCAAAAGTGGTTTGCAAAGTTTTGTGCTAGAGATTTCTCACTGGACCAATTGTAGGTGATAACGATCAAATCAAGACATTGAGAATGACCATTATATACTGTGTGGGAGACAGCCAACATTCTCAAAATATCCAAATCAATCAAGGTATTGGTGAAAATAATGTGCTTTTTATTTTACAGAAAAAAAACCTACAGACTTTTTGGCCAACCTAGTATTCATGTCTACGGACTCTTCCTCTGTAATGGAACACTCTTTCATTCCTTCAGTCATACACATGTCTCACTGCCATGTCTGGTAATGCAAGGGAGGGGCTCAGTCTGATAGTGACAATGCAGTATGACCGGTGATGTGACAGAGGCATGGTTGGTGTAGAGTGGGTACAGTAAGGGGTGGCTGACTCTGTCAGGGACTGGGTGGTAGTGGAGGGGGTATGAGAAGGGCCTCTAAGGAAGGCTTAGTGATGCTGACATTCTGGGGGTCTGAGGATCCAAAGGTCCATGACCCACTATGGGCTCTTGGCTTAGCACAGGAAAGAATTCAAACACAAGACAGCAGAGTTTAGAGTGAAACAGATTCATTAGTGAAGCAGTGAGACAGAGTGCGCTACTCCACAGACAGAGCAGCCCCTCCCTAGTGCGATTTACTTCTTTTATTGAGGCTCATTTAATCAAGGGGTAGGGCATTCAATAAAGGGGAGGAATATCCAGGATATTCTGGGAAGGATGTGGAGACTTCTCAGAAGAGCTTAGCTGGCCACTTTTTGTCCTTATATGGGCCTTTTGCTTCAGATTATGGCACCTTGGGGTATGTCATTTACCATGTTAATATACCACAATGAGCATATATAATGAGGCTAGGGGTCACCATGAGGTGGAATTAATTACTGTGTTGGAATGAGCTGGTCTTCCGCCAGTTCTAAGCCATAAATCCATTGGGGGTTGGTCTTACCATAACCTTGGCAGTTCCTGTAACTCTTAAGGGTTATAGCTGTTTTGCCACATACCCCATCTCATTAGGATATGATTTTTAAAACTGAGTCTTAGAAGAGGAGCAGGAGTTTATCAGGAAAACAAGGTGAAGTAGGGAAGTTTCAACAGACCAGTGGGTCGCTCCTCATATAGAAGAGCAGACTGACCCACCTCCACATCTTGGTTCAATTCAGGTGGTTCCCTCTGTTGGGAACCTACACACACTCCTGTTTGGAGAAGGAGGGAATTCCTTACCAAAGATTAGGGGAGTCTCATTTGCTTTGTGAGGCCCTAACTTACTAGTTCTTTTACATATGAAATATAATTCAGGGGTCCACAGCCTACAGCCCTTGGGAGAATCTTGCACAGTTTTGATAAAAGTGCCTGCCCATTCATTTACATATTGTCTCTTCTTTTGTGCCACTCGGTGTGTCCATTTTCTGTCATTATTCACCTCTAGTCATTTTTAGGCATCATTTCCCCCTCATTCATCGATGCTAACTCTTAATTTACTTTTTACCGCACAGGATGGCTTTCAGCATTCATTTCTACTGTTCAGGCATACCTATATTCCTGACTGTTTCAGGTGTGGCACTATTATGAGTTCTCCAAGAGGTGTGGGAAACTCAGTCTAACCATAACCTGCAACTGTTTTATCCCTCTAAAAAGTGCAGATTTTCTACAGTTCTGGACAGTGAGGATCATCCTATGCATGCTGCTAGACCTCCACTTGATAGGAAATTATTGATGGAAAAGGCTTTCACATTGCATTTTCTTCCCAATTTACTTTGTAATGAGGGCATAATACAGGAGTTGATTGTTCAATACATGCACACATTCATGCCGATTCCATTCTCAATATCAATACCTTTTAATTCTCTGAAATGAGGTCAGGATGGCAGGCGCTTGAATAGGAAGCATTCGCAAAGAGGGCATTTAATTACATATTTGTTGAGAACCCATCATTATGCTAGATGAGTATCTAGGCGGAATATACATTGAGCAGTACTGACCGTGACTTGATAAAGTCTTGCTGCCGACTCATATGTTTATTCTGAGGAACCCATGAGGTAACGTAGTGAATGTGATGTGAAAAAGGTAAAAGATGACATACATGCCAAAATCATTACCTTAAATTACAAAACCATCTTTGTTCTCATGTCACTGTTCATAGTGTAACAAGTAAGTTTTAAAACAGTACAGCTGCATTTTTTATCTATGACTCATGGGTAAAAAATTATAAGTATGCAGTGGAAAATAGGTTTCCTGCGTGAACCCATATTGACTCATAATGCCTTCTGGAAATCATGCATAAGAATGATTCTGAGGCCAAGTCTTGATTAACTCAGAGAGAGTTCAATGATCCTGCAGCAATGGCTGCTGTCGGGCAAGAGCAGGAAATTGTGCCCCTTGCTTCGATGTGTTCACTGTCCCCAATGGAGCTGTTTGTATTTAAGTGCTTTGAATGAGATAAAATGGACTGAGTGTCCAGAAAATCACTGTCATTCACCTTCAGTAACAATTCATCTTCAGTCTTTGAAAAAAGGCAAGTAAAAGAAACAGTGCTGAGTTATAATTGTAATTTACTATTTTAATGAAAGAACATGTTTACTAGGAGAAGTCTTTGTGAATTCACCATAATATTCTGAGACTCATCGTCATTCATGAATAGGCACAGAAACTTCTACTTTATCAAACATCACGGAGTGGACTCAGTGAAAAGTTTAATTACTCTCGATTTATGCATATCAAAAGGGTTTTAATTTTGGGAATAATACATGTACCTGATGAAAACGTTCAAACAGTACACAATGAACAGGAGGCCTCCCTCCCAGCCCAGACTCCGTTCCTGTCCTCCTATGCCCAAGGGCAGCTGCCCTTAAGTTTTATCTCTATTTTTCAAACCAGGTCTATTCATACACAAACATAGGTATATATACATACATATAAAGAGACAGAGAGACAAACACAAGCACCCTTTTGTGCACAAGTGGGAACATATCAGATGCGTACTTCAGCAAGCTACTATTTTCACTTAACATATAACTTGAATATCATTTTCTACCAGCACCTGTGTATCCTCAGCTGCTTTCTTTCATTTTCTCTTAATTTGTGTTAATATTTTTTACATAAATGACCTTTTTATAAAGTTTTCTGCTTATGCAGAAGGTAACAAAAACACTAAGAGCTGAGTGACGATATCAAGGACGAGGCTCGTACTAATGACCACAAATACTTATACATGGCAATGAACAGATATGCAAATTCAATTCTCATATGTTGAGTATACAACACTCAAGCAGCTCAGAAATGTTTAGCATATGAATGTTTCTCTAGGGCTCTGCTTATTTAACTTATTAACATGTTTTAAAACTTTATGTTTCAATGTAAACACAGACCATTTACAATAATTTGTAAAACTTTTCTATAAAAGGTTTAGTATCAAGTTTAAACTCTCAGTTGCTTCTATGTGATTTATTTTCAAATTCTTTTGTGTATATGAGGTGTGACTTCTTGTTAAAGGCTTTCCAACATCCTTTAAATTCAGAATACTTCTAAAGTTAAATAAAACCTTCAATTCAATTCAAAGATTTCCCACATTATTTCACTCATGAGATTTCTCTTCTGAATGAGTTTTCACATGTTTGGTAAGGGATGCATTTTGTTTGAAGGCTTTTCCACATTCTTTACATTCATAGGGTTTCTCTCCAGTGTGGGCTCTCTGATGTATAACAAGTTGTGACTTTGCATTGAAGGCTTTTCCACATTCATTACATTCATAGGGTTTCTCCCCAGTATGAGTTCTATGATGTACAATAAGGTGTGACTTTTGGCTAAAGGCTTTCCCACACTCGTTACATTCATAGGGTTTCTCCCCAGTGTGAACCCTCTGATGTTGAGTAAGGCCTTCAATCTGTTTGAAGGCCTTCCCACACTGATCACATTCAAAGGGACTTTCACCAGTATGTGTTCTCATGTGGTAAGTAAGGGATGAGCTGTGTCCAAAGGCTTTTCCACATTCATCACATTTATACGGTTTCTCCTTAGTATGAGTTCTTTGATGTATCACAAGGTGTGACTTCTTACTGAAAGCCTTCCCACATTCATTACATCCAAAGGGTTTCTCACCTGTATGGATTCTCATGTGTTTAGTAAGAGATGAGCTATACTTAAAGGCTCTTCCACATTCACTGCATTCATATGGTATTTCCCCTGTATGAGTTCTCACATGTTCAGTAAGAGATGAGTTATACCTAAAGGATTTTCCACATTCCTTACATTCATAGGGCTTCTCACCTGTGTGGGATCTCACATGCTGAATAAGATTTGAGCTGTGCCTGAAGGTTTTCCCACACTCTGTACACTTATAGGGCTTTTCCCCAGTATGAACTCTCAGATGGTCAGTGAGGGCATGTTTATGACCGTGAGCTTTGCCACACTGAATACATTCATATGGTTTTTCTCCAGTGTGAGTTCTCTGATGTACAACCAGGTGTGACTTTTGGCTAAAGGCTATCCCACATTCATTACATTCATATGGTTTTTCCCCAGTATGAGTTCTCTGATGGTCTACAAGTCCTTGTTTGTGGCTGAGAACTTTCCCACACTGGCTACATTCATAAGGTTTCACTTTAGCTTGAGTAGTGTCGCACTTCGTAGGAGGTGAACTATGGCTAGATGATTTTTCACGTTTCTCTCCAGTTTCAGTGTTGTCCCATTTAGTGCGGGATGAGCCGCGACGAACCAAGTTCTCACGTTTCCTGCCAGTTTGAGTTTTGTCACACCTGTCAGGTGAGCTATGGTTAGATACTTTCTGTTTCTTTCCAGTTTTATTTTTGTCTTTCTTTGTCTCAGATAAGGTGTGGCCCAGTGATTTGCTATGCTCTTTAGCTACATCAGGTTTCTTTTTTGCATGGTTTCTTATATGACCAGGTAGGTCAAAATTCTTCTGTTTCAGACTCTTTCCGTCTGAATTCAATTTAAGAAGCTTTTTTTTGGAAGAAACTTGTGTTGTACTCACATTTTTTGCCCCCAATGAACCATCTGCATGGCCTTTCTTCTTAGTCAAAGTTTTTTTCTTTAATGTAGCATCCCTAAGAAGTTTGTTTTGAGATTCCTGGTGATTCTCTAGCTGGTCATCATCTTGCTGGACTTCCTCTAAAATGGAATTCAATGAGATATTCTTATGAACCTTTGTACTCTCATAATTTAGAATACAATTTACAAAGAAATGCCCTGTTGTGACACTGAATCTTTATTCAAGCCTTGCACCCCAAAGTGAATGAAATATCAAGCACATATGTCCCTATCCTCTTGGACTTGAAGGGGGAATTGCTATAGTAAAAACAGTAAAAGAAAACTGAAAATTGTAATTAGAAAAAGCTTTGACTGTTTATAAATATGACCTTACAACCTGGGATAGAACATGAAATATACACAAGGAGCAGTGAATATAAAATAGATGAAGTAAAAAGAGCTTGTAACTGTAGCTGACACTTTTTTGAGGTCTCTCCTCAGCCCAAACCGCCCAGCTTTGATAGCTTCCAATCCACCCACAGTATTTGACTCCCGTAGCCTGTACTACATTAATCCTGCTCTCCATGGTCACAGGTGTAGATACATCTGACTCAAGATGTCCAGTAAGAGTCTTCCTCCTAAAAATTTAGATTCTAGGTAGTCTCCACCAGGTTCTTAAATTTATAAATGATATAAGACAAGTAAAATAAATCCATATTTTCCCCGTGAAAACACAAAATTCATCAGTACGAAGGATGAAGCATACATCCACAGAAAAGCAGAGATGCAGGATCACAAATCTTCAAAGAGACCATTTGCATAATCTCAATTACTAATGGCTTTCCAGTCCTGGTTCGAGTCCTTGGTAAGGCCTAGCTGAAGTAGCTGCCTTCACATTACAAGATATCTACCCATGTCCTTATAGTAAATTCCTCTCTTTACTTAGCCTAGCTTATGTAAATTTTTGTTACAGCACCCCAAAGATTCAAAACAGCAATAATAAGGCAAGTCCACCAAGGAGTACTGAACAGCTTAAGGTGACGGAAGGAATAGTCCAGAAAGGCTGTTCCCCTGCTACCACCCATGATCAAGGTAATGACTTTCCTGCACTAAAAGACAAGACAAAACAAAATAAAAACCTCCAGTTTCTGAGTTCCTTAGTGCTTTTAGCATACTATAAAATTCACAGAAATGAGATGGATGAACAGACTTCACACCATTTGGATGTACAGTGCACACACACACTTGTTCTCCAATAGTTTGCTATGGAGCACCTCTGTTCTCCTATCAGGTCACTGTACAACCGCCAATTATATATCCGAAGCTTATTTTCCAGCTCTAAGTGATTGCTCCTATTCCTTCCTCCATACATTATGCAGTTGTACATTTTAAGGTATCTTCTCAATCCAAGCTTCCCTTCTCTGAGACCACCGCCCGCACTGACAGGTGCAGACAGCCGTGTTTGTACAGTACAACCCAATTTCTAGTGGAAAACAACTGATTGGACGGTGGTAAAGGCCAGGCCCCACTCGAGCTGGTCCAATAACAATCTTTCTCTCAAGAACTTAGAATTGAAACTCAAAGACTTCTACGGAGAGGCAGAAGAGGGTAAAGGGGGAATAAATGGTGACAGAAGGAGACCTGAATTTGGGCCATGGACACACAGTACATTATACAGATGATGGACTATAGAATTGTATACTTTAAGCCTATATAATTTTATTAACCAATGTCACCCCAATGAATAAAGAAATTTTAAACAAGAAAGAAACTCAAAGACTTCTCTTAGCAAGATATGGACATTGTACATGTGAAAACCTAAAAACTTAGGCACTGGGACTGCCACTTTGGGGTACCCGTTTTCAGATACGTACAGGGAAAAGCCGAAAAAGTGTCAGGGGGAATTAAACAGACTCAAAGAGAGAGGCCAATGTAAGAGCCCCATGACTGCACAAAGAAACAGAAAGTGAATAGTTGCCTTGGTGGGGAAGGAACATCCCATGAATAAAGTGAAAACTGTGCTCAAACAGAAAAGAGTTATAATGTTTGAATACCCAGCCAAGAAATATTATTATTTTTATGGAGAATTTTTAAGAGATTAGTTCCCATGGTATAGAAGGTCAGTTTTTCTAAGTGTAGCTATGGTGGTGATATAGATAAAATAGGGAGAAGTGGAATTGCTAGCTGCTTTTCCATTTAGGGAATTTTTTTAAAGATTTTATTTATTTATAGAGAAAGGGGAGAGAGGAAGGGAAAGAGGGAGAGAAACATTGATATGAGAGAGAAATATCAATCGGCTGCCTCTTATATATACGTGCCCTGATCAGGGACTGAATCTACAGTCTAGGCATGTGCCCTGACCTGTAATCGAACCAGCTACCTTTTGCTTTGTGGGATGACATCTAGCCAACTGAGCCACACCAGTCAGGGCTCCATTTAGGAAATGTTAAGTAATGCACACATCCTGAGAGAAATTGTATAACAAGAACTTTCATGTACCATGGCAAAGGTTGCATCTTCCAATGCCCAAGGATGCCGGGAGAATGAAAAATTTTCTTCTGGAAAATTTCAGAACTTCCAGTCAAGATGGAGGCATAGGTAGACACACTGTGCCTCCTCACACAACCAAAATAAATGACAATGACAAATCTAACAACAAAAAACAACCAGAATTGCCAGAAAATTGAACTGTATGGAATTCCAACAACCAAGGAGTAAAAGAAAAAACATTCATAAGGACTCGTAGGAGGGGTGAAGACAGGCAGCTGGGTGGATAGGACTCGAGGCAAGGAGGCAGCCAGTGGAGTAGGCAGATAAACCTGGAGGAACAATTGAGGAGCAACACCCAGGGTCCCAACATGGGGAAAATGAAGCCTCAAAGCCTCTGACTGAAAAAAACCTTGAGGGTTATGGCGTCAGGAGAAACTCCCAGCCTCACGGGAGAGTTCGTTGGAGAGACCCACAGGGTCCTAAATGTACACAAGCCCACCCACTTGGGAACAAGTACCAAAGGGGCCCAATTCGCTTGTGGGTAGCAGAAGAAGTGACTGAAAGTTGGTGGAGAGCTGAGCAAGCAGCACTGTTCCCTCTCGGATCCCTCCCCCATTAACAGCAACACAACACAGCAACTTGGGTTGCCCCACCCTGGTGAACACGTAAGGCTCCGCCCTTTACTACTTAACAGGCTTACCCAGACCCCCCCCCAAAAAAAAAAAGAAAAGAAAAGAAAGAAAGGAAAATGGCCCAAATGAAAGAACAGGTCAAAGCTCCAGAAAAAATACAACTAAGCGATGAAGAGATAGCCAACCTATCAGATGCACAGTTCAAAACACTGGTAATCAGAACCCTGGCTGGTATGGCTCAGTGGATTGAGCACCAGACTGTGAAGCAGAGGGTCACTGGTTCGATTCCCAGTCAGGGCACATGCCTGAGTTGCAGGCCAGGCTCCCCAGTATGAGGAGTGCAAGAGGCAACCACACACTGATGTTTCTCTCCCTGTCTTTATCCCTCCCTTCCCCCATGTCTAAAACAAAATAAATAAAATCTTTTTTTAAAAAAGAAAAACATTGGTAATCAGGATGCTCACAAAAATCATTGCGTATGGTCTCAAAATAGAGGAAAAAATGCAGACTATGCTAAATGAAATAAAAGAAAATGTACAGACAACCAACAGTGATGGGAAGAAAACTGGGACTCAATGGTTTGGAGCATAGGGAAGAAAGAAACATTCAACTAGAACAGAATAAAGAAACAATTAAAAAAAAATGGGGAGAGGCTGAGGAACCTCCAGGACAACTTTAAATATTCCAACATCTGAATGACAGGATTGCCAGAAGGAGAATAGGAAGAGCAAGAAATTGAAAATTTATTTGAAAAGATAATGAAGGAGAAATTGCCCAATCTGGCAAAGGAAATAGACTTCTAGGAAGTCCAGGAAGCTGAGAGTCCCAAAGAACTCAGACCCATGGAAACACACACCAAGACGCATCATAATTACATTACCCAAGGTTAAAGAGAAGGAGAGAATTCTAAAAGCAGCAACAGAAAAGGAGACAGTTACCTACAAAGGAGTTCCCATAAGGCTATCAGCTGATTTCTCAAAAGAAAACTTACAGACAAGAAGGGGCTGGAAAGAAGTATTCAAAAGTCATGAAAAGTAAGGACCTACATCCAAGATGACTCTATCCAACAAGGCTTTCATTTAGAATGGAAGAGCAGATAAAGTGCTTCCCAGACAAGGTCAAGTTAAAGGAGTTCATCATCACCAAGCCATTATTATATGAAATGTTAAAGGGAGTTATCTAAGAAAAATAAGATAAAAAATATGAACAGTAAAATGACAACAAACTCACAACTATTAACAACCTGAAATTTGTGTTGAAGAGAGACATGAAATTTGTGTCATTTGGCTGAAAAGGAGAAGATGGAAACGACGATGCATTAAAGGCCACAGATCTAGAACATTTCACAGTGAAAGGAGGAAAGGGGAAAGTACTTAGGGTCAGGAGCACCAAGCCCAAGATTTGGAAGGAGGACAGATCTAAAAATGTCTGAATATATAAAAAGAAAAATTTCATGTCATGGGGTATTAGGGCTAGAGTGAACCTCATATGAGAAACTTTCACAGGGACGGGTTCATAGAATGAAGAAATAATTAGAATCTCTGAGGTTAAAGAATCTTTGTGGTTTCCAATCTTCTTCCTCCAGGAGATTGTGAAATTTTTCTGTTGCTATTTCCTGCTTAAGAAAGAAGGCTCTGGGATCTTTAAGAAGAATTTAAGAATAAATGATTCTTTGAATAATTCTAAAGTTACCACCAGGAAATGAGGAACTTACTTCTATTGGCTCCTTTTTGCTTGGGTCTTGGTGTTTCACGTGGTGTTCCTCCTTGTCTGGGTCTCTTCCCCTTACCCACACATGGCTCTTCTCCTTTGTCCAACTTGGAGACCGTGTCTGGCTTGGCAGCTGGACACCCTGCCCATGGGGAATGGTAGACATTGACTGTTAGAACACCAAACATCCCCCAGATCAAGCCCTGACATTTGAGCTTCAGAGCCTTACAGGATAAGGATACAGAACGTATGGATTCTGAGATTTCACAATGCCCCACCTGAGTAGACCTTCTATGCTGGAGGCAAGGGCAAAGAATCGTGCCTAGTACCCAAAAGGGGTTAAAATTCCTTCACTCAAAAACCAAGGCCGAACTGAGGAAGGACTTCAGAGAGGAGCTATCACGTGGACACATTTTGAATCACGAAGGAATTGCCTCACCCATTGAGGCGAGGTTGCCGTAGTTCTCCAGCATCACATCCTTGTACAGGCTTCTCCGAGCTGGGTCTAGTTGCTCCCACTCCTTCTGGGTAAAGGCCACAGTCACGTCTTTGCATGTTACGGATCCCTGTAATAGGATATTCTGGTTCAGTCTAATGTCATCCACACTCATGAGTAATTTGGACAGATAGTAACTTGTTCTTACCTTGACCATTGACTGTTGGTCAGGATGTTATATACAATACCTATTCTCTACTCAATTTTGCATGTTTTCTTGAGAAACAAAAATCATATAAGTCCCTGTTATGGACTGAATTATTTGTGCCTCCTCCAAATTCATATGTTGAAACCCCACCCTCCAATATCACAACATGAAGACAGATGGCCTTAGGGAGAAGATTACGATTAGATAAGGTCCTGGGGGTAGAGTCCTCTTGCCTGGAATTAGTGCCCTTATCAGAGTCAGGAGACAACTTGCTTCCTCTCTCTACCCTTTGTGCCAGAGAGGACAGAAGTCTGTAACCTGGAAGAGGTGACATATCTCAAAAGAGAATCCAATACTGTCAGTTTCCTATTCCTCTTTCGAAGATGATTATGCAGAACATTCTCACCTTTCTCTTGGAAATCTCCAACATCTACTCCTTTTCACTCTCAGCTGATGGATTTCTCTACTTCAAAGAGAAAATAAATGCAAACAGACAAGAACTACCTTGCCTCGTTACCATCAGTTCCACTATCGTGTTTCCAAACCCACATAATCTATCTTCCCTTGGCTTAAAATGGAAGAACCGTCCCTTGTCTCACTCAAGGTCAGTCTGTCCACTTACACTCTGGATCCCATCCTCAACTGCCTTCTCCCCTGCAGTCAACCTCATTTCTTTTGTACCATCTACTTTTCCCTTCCTATGGGATCATTCCAACATACAGAAGTACCTTAATATCTACCCCTGATCTGAAAAAAATCTCTCCTAATCTCATGGCCCATCCAAAGCCCATTTCTTTCCTCCCTTTGCGAGCACAACCCCTACTGTCATCCAGACTCGCTGTTCCTACTTTGATACCTCCCACTCCTTGCCCTCTTCCCCCAGAGTGTTAGGACTCCACCAAAAGAGTGATAATCAATCAAAATAACCACGGAGCTGTATATTCTCTGTGATCACACTTCTGGGACTCACAAGAGCATATGACACATCTGATGACTCCCCTAGTTTTCA
>NW_028072672.1:0-668 GCF_014824575.4 Sturnira hondurensis | reverse complement strand
CTCTTATCACCCCCGACTGATCGGGCGAGGCCCCGCTCATCAGGGAGGGGGGTCCACTTTACCCGAAGCCCCTCATTTAAATGTCGACCTCATTTGTAAATACCTTCATAGAAGTATCCAGGCTGGTGTTTGGCCACATATCTAGGTGCTGTGCGGCAGGCACGTAGAATTACCCCTCCCGGGGGCAAGAGACCGAGGACGAGGGACTCCCACAGGGCTTGCAGGCTCCCAGATGACACTTCCTTCTGCCCTCCACCCAGCGGCCCTAGGACCCCTCTCCCAGCTCCCCCAGGCACTGCCCCTGTGGGACCGCAGTGTGCCTCTCTCTGGGCCCCGATGCAGACGGCAGATAGAAAGCACAGCCCTCGCCTCCCAGCACGCCCCGTGGGGTCAGGCAGAAGCCAGCCTCCGTTGGTCTCAGCCTGCCCTTCCCTGCTCGCCCCTC
This sequence comes from Sturnira hondurensis, assembly GCF_014824575.4. Classification (NCBI taxonomy): domain Eukaryota; kingdom Metazoa; phylum Chordata; class Mammalia; order Chiroptera; family Phyllostomidae; genus Sturnira; species Sturnira hondurensis. Next base: position 223 of record NW_028072672.1, on the reverse strand, counting down.
CTCCCTCACCGGTGTCTCCTGTGAGCGCCCCCTTCCTCCTCTTAGGGTCTGCTTCCGGGACGCAGCCTGAGAGAGGCCCGCAGGAAGACTGGAGCGACAGAGCCACACACCCACCTGTTCGAGCAGGTGTCCCCGAGCGTCCTGCGCAATGCTTGCCATTGGGGATGGAGAAGGGATGTGAACAGACCCCTGACGGCCTGCCATTCGGCCGCACGTGGCTGGC
>NW_028072671.1:0-1728 GCF_014824575.4 Sturnira hondurensis | reverse complement strand
CTCCCTCTCTTTCTCTTCCCTTCCCCTCTCTCTAAAAATAAATAAAATCTTTTAAAAAAGAAAATTCCAACCGCCCTGGCTGGCGTAACTTAGCGGATTGAGCGCGGGCCTGCGAACCAGACGATCGATCGCGGTTCCATTCCCAGTCAGGGCACATGCCTGGGTTGCAGGCCAGTTCCTTGCAGGCTAACTACCAGCAGGGGACGCACAAAAGGCAACCATACATTGATGTTTCTCTCCCTCTCTCCTTCCCCTCTAAAGATAGATAAATAAATAAAATCTTTAAAAAAAAAAAAGAAAATTCCAAAGCACAATATAAAGTCTCACTCACTGTTTTATTTTTTAATAAAACAGGTTAAACAAGGCAGGATGGGGTGAATGAGTGAACGAATGAACGCTGTCACAGGCCCTAGTTTCCTTACCTTAAAGGGCAGGAAACCACAGTAACTACCTCACAGGGCTCAGGAGTTCGTAATGAGCGAGCGAGCATCAAGCTAACGAATGAGGTAACAATGAGAAGCGCCTCCAGTCGCCTCCAGCTTGTACCAGGCAAGCGGCAGCTCTCATCTGTACCGTTCCTCTCATTGTGTTTTCCTCCCTGGAGGTCCCTGAGTGGCCGCGACACCTCCCCCTCGGCCTCACCCACCCCGCTTCCTTCCACACCGGCCACCAGAGGGGCTGCGGTGACCCTCACCTCCCTCCGAAGACCCCCACGCAGCGAGAGGGGTCCTGTCACAGTGTGCGTGGGGACGTGTCCCTCCTCCGTCCAGAGCACTCCGGCTGCTCCCACTTCCACCATCTAAGAACTAGATCCTTACTTCTGTCCACAACCCCCCTGTCATCCATCCCCCACCACCCCCGTCACCTCCCTGACCCTGTCTCCATTACTCCCTGTCCTCCTCCCTCACTGTCCCTCACAGGTGACAGGTAAGCTCCTGCCCCAGGGCCTAGGCGTTTGCCCCTCTGCCCAGAAGCACTTGCCCCCGGAAATCTGCCTGGCTCACCCCCGACCTCCATCCTGTCTTTACCCCCGTATCTCCCCCTCTGTGGGGACTTCCCTAGGTGCTCTTCTTGAAATAGCGGCCCACCCCACCCTGTCCTCCTGAGCCTTCTGCCTGCTTTATTTTTCTCCACAGCACTGACTGCCACTCAGCGTAAGCTCAGTGACTTCGTTTGCATATTGTCTGTCTGGGACTGGAGCCCTGGGGAGGCAGGAGCCACTCCTAGCCCACCCTTGGTGCCTCGGACACTGCCCGGCACATAGCAGTTGCTCACTAAATAGCTGCGGAAGGAATGACCCATGTTCGCCAGGCCAGGGTCCCACCCACATCTCCCACTGCTCCCCCCTTAACTCCAGTGTCTCCGCAATGGGTCTTGCGCTGTCCTACCGCCATGCCTTTGTGTGTGTGTCCCCTCCCCTGTTCTGCCTGGGAGATTCCTACTCATCCCCAAACCCCAGGTGGGTTGTTTCCCTTCTTTGGAATATTCTCCCATAGGCCTCCTGGCCAGAGTGAACGTCCTCCTGTAACCAGGGCTTATTTCTGCACAGTCGCCGCGTGCTTCCCGCCGCCCCCTCTCTGGTGCACACCACTCGGAACTGGGTTTCGGCTACGTCCTTGGGAGGTGGGACACTCATGCGCCGCTGAGACTGGTTACGTGATTTTTCTAATGTGCAGGATGAATCGTTAAAGAACCACAGCTATGATTTCACATACTAATGGCTTCTGT
>NW_028072670.1:0-1043 GCF_014824575.4 Sturnira hondurensis | reverse complement strand
GTGTGGTTTGGTAACACAAGTGAAGGGAAAGACAGAAAATTAAAAACACACTATGAGAGAGAGAACAGGCAATCCAGTCCATACAATGCAATTTAACCAACAAAGAAAAGAAGACTCAACATAAAGAAAGAAATACCAAAAATACTAATAAAATAAAATATGTTAGAATAATGAATACATAATAATACAAATATACAATGCTTGCATGTTCTCTGGAGTAGCAAAGTGTAATTTGTCTCACTGTTTCAACTGTTAGGATGACCTCTCTTTATGTCTAACTGTGGTATTTTTGCATCTGCAGATTTTATTGTCTCATTTGTAGGAATTTAAAAAGAAGGAGAGAAGAAGTAATAAAGAAGGAAAGGAAGGAAGGAATGAAGAAGGAACTAAAAAAAAGCCTTTTGGTGGCTTTAAACTGGCCAAGACAGTTCAGCTGGTCTCCCTGGCTGCAGCAGGATGAGGGGGGATTTCTTCTGCTTTTCTCCCTTCCTGAGACACATTCTAAATCCTTCACTTTTCCCCAGGCTTCATCTCATGTCCTCAGTTTGCTGATGGTCCACTAGTGCCCTTCTGTGGCCATCCTACACCCTCAGTCTACCTGTTGTGCAGTCCTTGAGTGGCACCAATTTGGGGAAACTCACAAACCACCTTCTCACTCTTTGCTGTTCTAGACGTGAGGGACTCTCAGTGCCCCTTCTGGGTAGTTCATCCCCCACACTGAGTTTCCTTTCTGAAGACTGCTGACTCTCTGAGCTTTGCAGATGTCCCCTGGGAGGGTGTCTCCACCTTTTTCTTGAATAGTCTTTTGGTCCTGCAGGGCTGGGGTGCAGGGGTCCTCTGTGAGGTGCCTCTGGTCTGAGCACTTAGCCTCTGCTTCTTGGGCAGGTCAGGCACCCACAGGGCCACAGGACTGAATGTACACTGTTCCCTGGGCTTTGGGTGTGAGCATTTGGCAAGGTAGGGGCTCTGGAGGAAGGGGCGACTTAGGTAAAAAATTCCCCAAAGAGCCACTGAGTGACTCTTTTTCCTTTTTTAAAATTTCT
>NW_028072669.1:0-626 GCF_014824575.4 Sturnira hondurensis | reverse complement strand
GGTGTTCACCAGAGCAGGGCAACTAAGTCGCTGGGTTGTGACGTCGTATGTGGGGGCGGGGTCAAAGAGGGACAATGACTTCCCTCCGGCGCCCACCGCCACCGCGACCCCCACCAGCACCGCAGCCACCACCATCACCAGCCCACACGCCCCGCTCCACTGCACGTGAGCGTGCCACCGCTGTCAGCCTTCCACCACTGGGTTCGCCCCCTGGGGCCTGCGTGGTCCGTCTCACTGTGCGTGAATGTGCGACCTTGGTCAGTCTGTCCTGCACCCCGACTAGGTCCGGGCTGCCTGCGCTCCTAGGTCTGTCCTTCCCGACCCTGCTCCACTGCTGGCTTTGCCTCTCTTACCGTCGCCGTTGAACGGTTTGTAGCTGTCAGACTTCTGTATAATTCGGTTTTATGGCCTCTGGGTGTGTGTTAGTTCTCCAAAACTTTTGTTGTATCCAAATTTGGTTGTGGGAGAAGGCACAGTGTTTCCACCTATGCCTCCATCTTGGGGGAAGTCTTGTCTTGATTTTTTAATTCTTTTTCTGGAGTTTTGTTCTGTTATTTCATTTGGAACTTGTTTCTTTGCCTCCTCATTCTGGCAGCCTCCCTGTGTTTGTTTCTATGTATTATGTA
>NW_028072668.1:0-2169 GCF_014824575.4 Sturnira hondurensis | reverse complement strand
GAGAAAACTTCAATTACGCCGCCACCGTGTCGTCAACTACGGTCGCCTGCTGTACACGAGACCCTTGGACCCTACCCCTCTTCTAAGTGGACGTCTGTGCCCTTTCACGACCTCTACACGTTGCCCCGCTCTCCGCCCTGACAGTCACTTTCTACTCTGCTTCTCTAAGCTCGTCTTTTTAGGGTTCCACCTTCCAGTGACACCATGCACTGTGTGTTTTTCTCTGAGGAAGCTGATCGACCAAACCACACCCTGCAACACGAGGCATGTATACACTTATGTGTGCCTCATGTTCTTCGCCCATCGCCCCTGACTGCACAAACATTTCAGTGTTAACTCCTGGGGACAGAGAGGAATGAGACAGCCCTGCCTTCAGAGGACACATGATCCCGCAGAATCGAATAAATCAGAGAAGGGTCAGTTTGGGTTAGGGGTGGGGGTAGCCCCCTTAGGGAAGGAAGGTTGGTGCCGAAGTTGATTTGGAAGGATGGGTAAGAGTCTTCAGATGGATGAGATGGGGAAGGAGCTCCAATTATAAGTGTGGAATAGCCCCGTGGGTTTGGATTGGTAGCAGCAGAGCGAAGGGACGAGGGAGGGAGCTGGAAGACGAGAATCTGAAAGGCAGAGGCCAGGCCGTGCTAAGGAATTTGAACCTTGTCTTAGAATCAAAAGACAGCTGTTTAGGTTTTAGGTTAGACGCTGACCAGTCCCACTGAGGTGGCCAGCGGGGGCTGACTGGCAGGAATCCGGTCAGGACAGTCTGAACCAGAACACAAGGAGTGGGGCGGGGAGAGGGGGCGAAGGATGAACACACGCGTTGGTCTGAAGGACAGATTTTATATCAGGCTGGTTGACAGCGGGCACAGATGGCCTTAGGCTGGGTACCTGGGGCCCCGTCCTCCACACGGATCCCTCGGGGCCCCCAGTAGAGCCCAGGGCTCCATCACCCCACACATCGCCGGACAACCCCAAACAGCCCCGACCCTCACCAGAGGAGCCTGCGTCTCCGCACCACCTGAGGCCGTCGGCCAGGTAGCCCAGCAGCGTGTCCTCCAGTGTGAACATCTCCTGCTGCACCTGTGTGTACTGATGCGCCAGCTCACTGGACTTGCTCCAAAAGACAGCCTGAGAGAGTGGACACACAGCCTGTTATTGAGATCCGTGCAGTGAGCCAAAACAAACCAAAAACGCCACACCCACATCCTTTCAAATGGAAGGCAAACACAGGAAGTAGAGTAAATCTCGGGTAGTCAGGGTAAGGGTTGCTCAGTTCATGGCCGCTGTGTGTGTGCGTGTGCGTTCTGGGTCACAGTGTAAAATGAGCTTATTGTTCTGGGTTGCCATGAAAACAAGTCTGAAAGCCACCGACCAAAACCTCACACCAAACAGAGGACCGGAACACATCTGGAGAAGCCACTTGGAAGTTAGGAAATTCCTGGAGTTATCTGCAGGGCAGTTTTGTCTCCCTGGGGTTCTGGGTGAGAAGTGCCCTTTGTTTCTCAAAGATCTCCACACCCCTGCTTCCTTCCCCAAATCTCTCCTACCCTCACAAAAGAAAAAAAGACAACCAAAAGAGCAAATACAGGGAGTTTTTCAGGGTCCCCTGTACAGGTACAAAAAGTCAGGTTTCAGAACACTCCTCAGCCCCAGGGGCCGGCTCCTTCTGACTGGGAGGCCGTGGAGGGCCTGCTCAGAGGCCTGGGTCCTGGAGTCACAGTGTCCTATAAGGCCCAGCGTCACTGCTTATTAGTTGTCTGACTCGGGACACCCAGAGCATGGTGGCAAAGCCTCACTTTTCCCACCTGTAAAATGGTAACAAGAATAATTGGAGGAAACTCTTGGGATGCTGAGGAGATTTGGGTGAGACCATGCAAGTAAAGGGCATAGTCCCATGTCTGGCCCAAAGCCCGTGTCACCCAGGCCTGTGCTCGGTGCACCCAGCAGGGACTCCTTAGTGACTCCCAACCCCTAGTGACAGGATGAGAGGCTGTAACAGGGCTCATGGGCTCCACACAGATGACTTGGGGCATGTTTCATGCTGGCTTTAGAAAAGATTCACCCCACGGCAGACTTCTTCCAGTTCAAACAGCGCATGAAAACCCAGGCCTCTCTGGCCTCAGACTTTGTGCCAGTTCAACTGGTCACTTTCAACATCAACAAACTTGAGAG
>NW_028072667.1:0-541 GCF_014824575.4 Sturnira hondurensis | reverse complement strand
AGGTTTTTAGGCTTAAGTGGATTAGAGCCAGGAAGCACTTCTCCCAGACGGGGATTGGGGACTCAGGCTATGTCAGAATAGCCAGGGGTTGAGGGTCCATCACCCCCTCTTTGCTGCAGCTCCCCCCCCACCAAGTCCTTCCTTGAGGGCCTCCCAAGTGATTGTATCTGGCTTAGGTTTCCCCTCCTCTGAAGGGTCTTACCCGTCACTCACTAATCAACCAAGTGCTGGGGGCAAAAATGGATGAAGCAGAAGCAGCACTGCTGCCAGGGAGATAAGCTTTGTCTCCTCAGTGGCTCACAGTCCAGAGGTCACTCACTCAGCCTTATCCATGCCGGGGCCGGGGGGTGGGGGCGGGGGAGGGTGGTTACAACTCCTGAAACCAGGCAGAGCGGTTCCCAACATCATGGTAACCACAAAGCAAAACATGTAGAAAATATAGGAAAGAGAAAGTAATATAAGTCACCAAACCACAAAAAGAATAGAACCAGAGAAGAACAAATAGAAACTGCAAAAACAGCCAGAAAACAATTAACAAAAT
>NW_028072666.1:0-3000 GCF_014824575.4 Sturnira hondurensis | reverse complement strand
ATCCTCGTCAGAATGCGATTGGTCACAGCACTCGCATGCGCCTGCGTGAGGTGGTGGGAGGGCCACGAGGGAAGGAGCGTCCGAGTGTGGGCTGCAGCTCTGGGCGTGCAGTGAGGGTGTGGCGAATGTCTGCTGTGATTGCTTTTGGAGCATTTTTTTCCGTGAGGAAAGGAAGGGTGGAAGATTTATAAAAGGGAATGGCCAGAACCCGGAGAGGCCCGTGGCACATCCACACCTACGCAGGAGTCAGCAGCTGAGCTGGGAGCCCTCCTTCCTCAGTAAAGACATGGACCTGGGCAATGCCCCCGGGCTGTGGGGATCTTTCTGTCTCCTTCCTAATGCCATTTCAAGCGATTACTGCGGCCTCTTTTCCAAGCCTCAGTGCTCTGCTGTGTGACCAGGGAAATCAGCCTCGTTCTCTGTGGGTACCTCCTTCTGCAGGAACTTCCTCCTGACCTCCCAGCTCATTGCCACAGATTATGGGGTGACCCAAAAACGAGCGATCACAGCAGCCACTTGCCTTGCTCATGGGAGTCTAGAGTCCCCCTTCTCCACAGAGGACCCAGAGCATTTTCTAACTCACATCTTGCCAGAGGCAACTCCTTTCCCTCACAGTGAATTGATCTTGTTTCTGCCTTTTAATTTCCATCTTTTCTTGTGTGGGCTTGACCCAGGAGAAGGACCGTGTTATCATCACTTCTCCGAGAGCCACGCAGAGCGGGGGGCCGTATGTCGTGGCAGGTCGGCGGCCCTCCACCCACTGGTACCAAGGGAAAGCGGCCGGTGCCCCTGCAACCGGGCTCCTGGGAGCCCAGCACCCACACCCCGGGCAGGCGGGCTGCCACACAAGGAGGTCCCCATTTGGTGTCCCCTTTACGCAACAGGGAAAAGGGCGCTCAGCAGGGAAGAGTGACATCCACATGAACGCTCAGAGAGGACTTCCTTGGCTCTGCGCGTCCCCGCGAGGGAAGTCGTGGGGAACCCAAGACTTCCAAAGGCAAAGCATGTGCCTGTGTACTTATGTGTTTGTGTACACATGTGTATGTATGCACACATGTGTGTACGTGCAGTGCAACTGCACTGGAAGCAGGCTGTCCTCACCTCGGCTGAATCCCGGGGAGAAAAGCTTTGAGAGGAACTCTCTTGTTCGAGGGAGTCGGGTGGGATTGCAGCAGAGCGACCGGTGCACCGTCCGGTAGAGCAGACCGGCCACAGCACGTGCAGGCGGACGCTCTCAGACCGTGCACCCCAGAGTGCGTGCTTTCGAGAGTGCGCGCGCATGCGCAGGTGTAACATAAGCACGTTTACACACCCATCCAGGGCCCCCAGCCCCTCTCTGCCCAATCTCACTTCAAAGTCCGTTATTTTTGGATCGAAGAATGTGCAGGATGCGGTTGGCGCCGGAGGGGTAACCCAATGTCCTGCCCTTTCATCCTTAACGATCGGGACAGGTCTCCTGAGATTGTTAGGATGGTGGAACAGGAAAATGCCCAGACTTCTGAGGCCTGGCCCACATGCAGGTGGCCGCTGGGGAGCAGGGCGGGCAGAGCTGTCGGCCAGATGAGGCGTGGCTCGCTGGGTGCCCAGGCCACCTCCTGGGAGCTGCAGGTGCCTCCTCGCTCTCTGCCGGGCAGGACGACAGAGGGACGGGCTTTACCGTCCAGTGAAAGGACTGCTTTGGGGGAGGCGCTCCGTGTGCGTGGGCGAGCAGCCTGTCATTGAGGGAACGCCGAGCAGGGGAAACCGAGTGGAGGTAAACAGCTAAGTTGTCTCTCATTGGGTTTTCAAATCCTGTTTCTAATAGGCAACACCAGGCTGTCATCAGATCCTTGTACTTAGAGAGGTGGAAGAGAGAGAGAGAGAGTGAGAGAGTGTCAGAGAGAGAGAGAGAAAGAGAGAGAGAGAGTGTGTGTGTGTGTGTGTGTGAGAGAGAGAGAGAGAGAGAGAGAGGGAGGATAATGGGAGGGGGCAGGAGAGTCTTTAAATTTTAATTGGTCTGCTGTGAAAGATTTAACTGTTTAAAAAACAAAACCCTCTTGGTCCCAGACCGAAACTTACGTGCTATCGTGGGAGGTTGGGGACGGGTGGAGAAAGAAGGAGGCGGGGCAGAGTCCTTCCCCTGGGGAGTCCTGCTGCCAAAAGGAAGGGAACCAGCCACCTCACAGTGCGATACAGTCAGATCCACTGAGCTCTCTAGCTGCTGTCCCGTCTCTTACGGGGAAGTCATTGCTGCAGTCCTCATTGCTAAGACTGTCCTGTGAATGAAATAAGTGATTGGAGCATCCCAAGTTGGGTCAAGATTCTGCATGCACCCTGCTCCAGCAGACGGCCCAGCTGGCGGGTGGCTGTGCTGGAAGGCCCTGAAACACAGGGACAGAGCAGAGGCCCTGGGGGCTGTCGTCCGTGTCTCTCTGCTCCCTGTGCTTAGGTTGTGAGCCCTGGCAGTGCACCCGCTTTGTCCATGGCGCTCCCAGGGCGGCCACAGCGCCTTGGTCCCGAGGGGATGTCAGCAGATCCCCGTTGGCTTTCCTGTGCGCAGTCTGGGGACAGCGCAGCGCCTAAGCTGCCGTGGCCCCAACGACTTCTGTGTCCGGCCACTTGGCTTTAAGCTACGCTCGAGCAAGGACACACATTAGTTGCGCTGCGTTTGCCGAGGCCGGGTTACAGCCCCTCTATCACACTGGAGAGTGACAGAGTCCTTCCAGAAGGAAAAGGACTGTGTCCATTCTGCTTGCAGCTGTACCCACCACTCTGGAAAAGGGCCTGGCCCGTAGTGGTCACGGTATCTGTTGAACAAACGAATGGGCCAGTGTTACAGCTGCGTCTCTCCCCCCACCCTGGTTGTCTAGCCAAGAAAGGAAACTGGGGGTGTGCGCACTGGCGCAATCAGGAACGCTGTTTGCACACCCACGGCAAGTGGCGTGGAGTTGAGGTGAACTTCATGCATCTGTTCTTACTCAGCGCTGGCCCGGGCCATCAGGGAAGGTGCTGATGGCGCTG
>NW_028072665.1:0-630 GCF_014824575.4 Sturnira hondurensis | reverse complement strand
AAAATATATTTTAATGAGCTATTAACCAGAATGATGTGTGTGTGTGTGTGTGCAAAAAACTGGATACACAGTCAGGATAGAAAGTCTAAGTGACAAAAAAGAGCACTGTGAATTGAGAAGAGACATTCCCAGCTGCTACCTGATTTCCAATTCTGCCGAAATAGCTATATAATCACAAAAACTTCATTTTTTTTGTGCCCAGTTCTCCCAATGGGAATAATGATATCTTGTCTGAGTGCGATTCTCCCCAGTCACAAAAAATCACTGCTCTCATTGAGATGAATGTTAAGAGTCAAACGTGACTCTTCTGTAAGTAAGGGTGCCTGCTGGGGAAAAGCCAGAATGTCTCTAGAGGAAGGAAAGATCACGGATGTTTTAGCAGATAGTTTGCATCGAGATGAAAGAGGAGCTTGTGAGGTTTGGCGTTACCAAATCACATGCAGAATTAGGAATCAAAAAGAAAAATTCCGACCATAAAAGCCAGAAAAAGATGAATTGTGTGAGTGTTTGCGCGTTACTATTTCTGCGGGACAAGGGGTCTGGAGAAGCCAGGAAGTCTGTCCTTTGGGAAACTCCTTAAGGAGACTCCCCAGGAGACTCCCCTCCCTGGCCTTCCCTGCCCACAGTGAC